>NW_026732813.1:265000-330230 GCF_028476545.2 Physella acuta
AAATCAAAAAGTCGAATTGGGCCAAACGAATTTTTACGAACATGTTGCGTGGAATTAATTATCTTGCTACACATCCGCAAAATGAATCTCTGTTCATGTAATTTTAATGTCACACATCCGCAAAATGAACCTCTGTTCATGTAATGTTATGTCACACATCCGCAAAATGAACCTCTGTTCATGTAATTTTAATGTCACACATCCGTAAAATGAACGTATGTTTATTACAAGCTTTTATTTAACTCACTTCCTCGACAGTCTGTCTGTCTAGACCGAAACGCCGGAGTGAAAATTCGGAAACTTCTACTTGACCGATACGATTCACACTTGGCACGTGGGTCAAGACATGAAGACAATGCAATCTGAAATTAAATTTGACTTAATTGGATGCCTAATTAATTTTTTATGAATTAATTAAAATTTGGACCGAATTAGTAGGCATGTCTATCCAACCACACCACACGCGTCATCACGTTCAATAGCTGCGCCATCACGTTCAATGGCTGCGCCATCACGTTCAGTAGGCGCGCAATGGTTTTTAGTCATGTAACTCTATTGTAAATAAAACATGTAAAGTACTGAAAAAAAAAATTCATAAAAAACGTTTTAATAACAAGCTTTTATGTAATAATGCACTAAAAAGTAGAAAATAAATTATAGACTACTATTTAAATAACTAGAAAGAAAAGCGTGGGTGTCTTCCTTAACATTAGTAAAGGTATCCAATAGATACTAAACTAAAGTGACCCACGCTTTTCTTTCTAGTTATTTAAATAGTAGTCTATAATTTATTTTATACTTTTTAGTGCATTATTACATAAAAGCTTGTTATTAAAACTTTTATGAATTTTTTTTTTGTTAATATTACATGCCAAGAAAATGAAAATATGTATGTTATTCTGTTCACTCATAGATCTACCCAAAAAAATGAGAATATGTTTTTCTTAATCTTTTGTTACATAGCAACAAAATGAAAACCCGTTTACGTAATTCTTTTGTGTTAGTTCATAATTCTATTTGTATAAATTTATTAATACATACCAAATATTTTTATCTCTCCGTATAAGCACAGTATTTTGTATTCATATTGCATTTTAAAAGCGAATGATAAGCGTATTATATTTGGCACTGTTGTATTAAATAAATGAAAATCTATAAATGGTTGAAAAGTGTACGTTTACAGACACACATTACAGATAGATCGGCAGACGTTGAGATTATTCCAGGTTAGGTTTGTCTTAAAGTATTATTAATACTTAGTATTCTTCCTCCCCCCCCCCCATACCTACAGTACACTGCCTCCTCATATCGTTGTTCTACACCATCATTTTTTTGTGTACCCGTGCTACATTTTGTTTCTTGCTTAATACGGGCGTGTGTATTTTGTTCCCGTTTACCGGCAACCTATTATCGATCAAGTCCAGCATGGCGCGCGTATTCTTGTCAAAATGTTATTAACTATTCAAAGCTTTCATACCCGGGACGGCCCTGCCTTAGTGGCAGCTCAGTGCACGTTGACCTTTGTATCTCTGAATGCAAGTACTCAGTGCAGCAGCATATCTCTGCCGTTGGAGGGCCGTTCAATGAATCATGAGTTTTTTTTTTTTTAAATGCGTTGTTCAGGACGCGGAGGTGTGACCACTATAACTGATTAAGGTCAGCCCCTTTTTTGGTGGTTTATTGACAGGTGGGATAAAGTGGTTGGGTGATAGAGTGCTCGACTGCTAGCACGTGAGTCTCAAATTCGATTCCAGGAATGGAGACTGTAGGTACTTGAGTTTACACGACTGATAGAAGATAGGAGAGGCAGCGCCGTATGGGCATAAAACAGATCAAACCGTTTTTTTCGTTGTTTTTTTTTAGCTAGGGCAGAAAAACAGGTAAATTCTACTTCATCTGCCCAATCAGGTCTGAAAGGTAATTTTACTATGGTTTTTTAAAGTACTTTAATTAGTTTTTAATTAGGGTTGAGGTTAGTGCGGCTAAATAGGTGTGATCATATAGATCATTTAGCATGCTTTCTAAACAGGTAATGGTTCATAATTTACATAATCTATATATATATATATAATAATAATATATATAATATATATATATATATATATATATACATATATATACATATATATATATATACATATATATACATATATATACATATATATATATATACATATATATACATATATATATATATACATATATATACATATATATATATACATATATATACATATATATATATACATACATATATATATATACATATATATATATACATATATATATATATATATATATATATATATATATATATATATATATATATATATATATATATATATATATATATATATATATATATATATATATATATATATATGGGAAAAATAAGATACTAAAGCGCCAACACAAACCCAACGAACTATACAGTACATGCTTAGGATATGAGTAATTGAATAGAGATGGTTAGAACTTTAGCAGGTGCTCATCTAATGAGAAGAGGTGGGTAAAAGTATAACTTACGCCAATCATAATATTTCTATAGGTTCTGCCACACGATCAAAGCTCTCTTATGCTACAACTATTTAAAAAAAAACCAACATGGAAACGGAAATTCCGCATGCAATCTATTGAAAGATAAACACTGGAGGAATAATTGATTCATGAGTAAATTTGCAGGTGGAAGGGGGGGGGGAGTGGGGGGTTAGACTTAGACTACACGTAATAGTTAAGTTGTGCAAGTGAATGATCAGAACGTTTGAGCAGATAAATGACAAAATATAATTATGGAATAAAATCAACACGTACATTCAAAATAACCGATTTGTTTAAAAAAATAGTTTCTCCTTATCAATGTGATATGTCTAAATGTTTGTTCCCAATATTGTGTTAAACAATTTCCCCGTTTCATCAACAACAACATCCCATTCTACCACACGTCCAGACATTCTATAACAACAGAAACTTCTAGATCACCAGTTATAAATACCTGACGGACAGTTTCGTGTCGCAAATCACGCCTGCATTTCCATGCTCTTTGATTTTCATTTCCAGAAATGGAAAGGAAGAATGCGGGGTCAAAGGTGAGGTCAAAAATAGCCCAAGAAGATTTAGCTCCGCGTTGTGGGCCGGTTAAATGGAGAAAAGGGCCGTGCGGACTTTCAGGAGACTGGCCATTTATTTGAAAAGCGATATCACAGCCAGCATGGGAATATAAAATTATGCAAACGACAGTCTGAGGCCGGCGTACAGATTGAATTTTTGAGACGGTCGCCTCCGTAGGGCTGGGGGTGGGGATATCTTGGTGGAAAGGGGAGGAATAGGTAAATAGGGAGGGGGGATGATGGATGAGTACAGATGTGATGGGGGTGTAGAGGTGTACAGAATGTGCAGGCTAGGTAAGACAAGTGATGCAATATTTAAGTCTGGGTAAGACAAGTGATGCAAGATTTAAGTCTGGGTAAAACACGTGATGCAAGATTTAAGTCTAGGTAAGACAAATGAAGCAAGATTTAAGTCTAGGTAAGGCAAATGAAGCAAGATTTAAGTCTAGGTAAGACAAGTGATGCAAGATTTAAGTCTGGGTAAGGCAACAAATAGCGATACGAGATTTCAGCATATAAAGAGATTTTGTCTAAGCATAAATTAAATAAACCGGGAGTGATCTCCCCTAAACTTTCTCGAATATTCTTATATAAAACAACAGGGGATGGTAACTGGGGATATAGTTATGATTTTTAATCCATTTTAAATACTTAAACTTTTAAAAATAGAATAGAATCTCATAAAAAAAACATTGCGCACCAAGCAAACGCCGAATAAAAACGCGTATAATAGTGCGCAATATTATTAGTACTTTAAAAATTTACATTAGTTTTTTGAGAAATCGGAAGTAGCGTAAATTACTCCTTCCAGTCAACGGAAATTACTCAAAATTTAACAGAAGGTAGAGAATTAGATCTTTTACTTACATGTGAAATTTCATTTATCTATCTGAAATAGTACTCAAGTTATAGGCTTTTGAAAAATTCAAAGTAGGAAAAGTACCACTTCCGGTTATCGGAAATCGCTCAAAAGTTGATACGGATCTACGATTAATACTTATATATGAAATTTCATCAACCTAGCTGTAACGGTACTCAAGTTATCGTGTTTACACACGGACAGACAGACAGACAGACAGACACACACACACACAGACATACGGACAAGATTGCAAAATTATGTTTTTCCGTATCAGTGAGGTGTAAAACGTCGAGATTTGTAAAAATCTCGATTTTTTTTTTTTGCACGATTACAATACTTTCTCTATACTACGTATATACGAGAAAGTAAAAATGTATTTAGCTACCAGGTCTTTAGGAGAAATTCTAAAATATCAGATTTGTATTACACCGGCCAAAAAGCTAGAACCGGTTTCAACAACATAGATATGTGTATGTGACCGGCTAAAATACCACATCCAGACAGGTAAATAATTAAAAACCCGGCTTACGTTCCATCGATTGCACTGGCCTTTCAAAATCAAGACAATAGCGCTGTTTACAATAGGCTTGAAAAGTCTATGTAATGATACTAATTTTTTTTTTAAATCTTTAAAAATATATGGCAAGCGATACAATTTTATAACATTTAAAATAAATTAAAGCTGTTTGGGAACAATCGGTTTCACTAATGTTCATATGTTTGTATTGAATATTACTCGATGAAAAGCCGTTTAGAATGATTCTATCAATTCAAATATATTTAAAAAAAAACGCACTCAACCCCTTCTTAAGTCAACCAGAGTGGCTAGGGAAAGTAAAATAATGAAAATCACAACAATTATTTGCCACAGTAGCGGCCAATGGAGTATATAGCCTAGTAGTTGATTTATATTAAATAATATAACATACCCTATCACCACAACACACTGACTCTACTAATCCAAATTAAATAGTAAATATTTTTTTGAATATTTCTAGCGTTTAGTAAGACCGGGAGTTATTTTATACTTGTTTCTCAAATGTTATTTAATCAATTCTGGTTGAAACATACGCTTTCTGGCAACAACCATGTGGAACCATACGGAACCAGCTTTTCAAGCTTATTGAAGTACAACATAGCGGGGACAGGAATGGGCTACGCATGTTGAGCTAAATACTCGTATAGTAGCTGCGTCATTGATTTGTCCTTAAATAAATCCACGTCGTGTATCTCTTGTTATTTAACTCTACTCTCATGTATTCTTGCCAAATTGCGACATATCAATTATAATTTTACGTGCTATTTTTACAAGTCCTAGGCAGTTATTTTTAGGCCGGCTCTATTTCCGGCAATGTTATGGTGGGTTCGCAATCTTTGGTCCCACTTCTATAGACTGGTAACGATTTTTCCCCCCAGTCTGCGTACAACCCACGATAAAATGACCTCAACACGAACTATCAGATTCCCAACTGGACAATAAAAAAATGGACCACACACGCAAACTGTTATCTTAACAATGATTGTGATTTACATAACAAAAATAAAACATTACGCGTATTGTGTCAATTGTTCTATTTTTAAAACGACAGCACACGAATAAACAAACTGCAAACTAGGCTTAAAGAAAATCTAAGGCTTTAGAAAAACGAATACTTTCATCACATGGCGATGTAGGGAGAGGGGGTGGGGGGGGGGGGGTGATAGACATTATAAAACAGCTGAAAATCGATTTGCTCACACTGAAAGCACACGCGTGAGAAATGCGTGGCTCCGTTTCTGATGTGTAGGCGAACTCTTGACTGTGTAACTCTGAACAATGATTTGTCTTGTGTTCAACATCTGAACAATGATTTGTCTTGTGTTCAACATCTGAACAATGTTTTGTCTTGTGTTCAACATCTGAACAATGTTTTGTCTTGTATCTCTTTTCTATTCATTTCTACTTTCTTCTTTCTCTCCCCCCCCCCCCCCCCCCCCCCCCCCCCCATTCCTCATTCTATTTTCCTTTTCTCAACTTCCTCCTTACCTATAAATTAAAAAAAAAACAAAAAAAAATGGTGCTAAACGTGAGCAGTCTCCACAGTGCTAATCATGAAAGAGGAGCAGCCGGGGGGTGCGGAGGGGAGGGATAAACAGAAGTAACAAATGTGTCAAGGACAGTCACTGGTGAGGATTGGCTGGAGGCGCTGGCTGACACAAGTCCTAAGGACACGGGGCTTAAGTGAGGGGGGGGGGGGGGAATTGATCGGGTGGGGGGGGGGGGAGAGGGTAAATTAAAGTGTTAATATCCTGAGACAAGAGTGACCTTCCGTGAATAGCCTCATTACCAGAGAAGCGGCGTTTTTTTTTAGAGTAGGCTACCTTGCAAATCTTATGTAAACCATAACCATAAACCATAACTCAACGGACTGTATCCAATTGACGTATGGGGTGATGTTGTCAAAAGGTTAAGGGACATGGTACATATTGTTGCTTATCAGAAAGGAACCCTATGTGCCTCCTTATGTGAAACAGTCAGAGATAGCCAGGATATATATATATATATATATATATATATATATATATATATATATATATATATATATATATATATATATATATATATATATATTTATATATATATATATATATATATATATATATATATATATATATATATATATCTGTAGGGGTACGGATGTGTGTTACCAAGACTACTGGAACTGGTTACAATCCTAGGTATTCTAAATATGGAAGAAACGAGACAACATAGTGTAGAAGGAAAATTCCCCGAATTATTTCTCCTATGGTGTAGGCCTATGCCTGTTGGCTATCCAAACGATTGTAAAAATAATAAACTCAATGCAAAAGATAACAAATAATTTGAAGCTTATTACGAAAAATGCCTTAATCCCCCAAAACGTTAATTTAATCCAACTGAATTATTTAATAATGGAAATGAAATAGAAGTAATGAAGACGCTTATATGGCGCGGACCTTGAGTGGCTTACATCGTTTAGACGATCGTTAAAGAGCTTGGCTCTCCTTAGTTTAATAGAATAACACAGACGATAAGCAAGAGAAAATTATCTTTGGACGTCTAAGTCTGGACAGCTGGGCATTTGTGTAGAAAATTAGACAAGTAGCTTGAAAGCGAATTGATGAATTATGTAAATTCAATTAGCAGGTTAGAGCAGTTTTTAAAAGCATGTCTGACGAAACAAAGCATGGATTTTTGCTTTAGTTCGTTTCTTTTGTTCTAATCTATATTTTGAAGTATGGGTTGTCGCGAGGTGTTGTTAAGTTTGCCTCTCAGATGTCTACAACTAGAACTATAATTATAAGCTCTGCGACTCGCATTTTACCGAGCACGTTTCACTGCCACCCCCCCCCCCCCTACTCTGCTACTCTACACATATCCCAGATCAAGAAAATATATAGGCCTGTAGACCATGATGTGGGACGGCGTGGTAGAGCGCTAGGCTGCTAACCAGAAAGTATCGAGTTCGAATCCGGCTCCAAGTCAGCAGAATGAACTTGAGTCCACTCAGCTCTGATGGGTATCTAACTCATGTTAGGGAAAGTAAAGGCGGCTGTACAAAGTGCTGACCACAACTTCCCTTCATATGCCATGGTCAGGAAATATGAACTCTACTTCGTCTGCCCAATGGATCGTTAGGTCTAAAGAAGATTCTTTACTTTCCTTTTTATAGACTAAAATGATTTTAAGGTTGTCAACTTGTTTTTTTCTGACATTCAAAACGTCATGTGGGCACTCCTGCCAATAGTTCAGCTGTAATTTTAAAGTTAGACAACTTTCATGCTGGGTGAAATTGGGGAGTTATATCCCCTTACTTCCTCACTGCTTACACCACAGAGGTCCTTAAGTCTTATTGCATGTGGTGTTGTGTTCAGCACTGGTATGTTTAGAGATGTGTGTGTGGGGGGGGGGGGGGGGGGGGGGGGTAAACGTTCATACACCACCACCAAATGTGTGGTGAACTCTTCATTCAGTGTATGCCATCTGGGGCCTGGTTCTCTCTTGTGTTGTCTGTCTTCATGAATTCTATTAACTTTGTGAAATAGAGTCTTAGAAAATTTAAATACTTGCCAAAAAGGAAATAACGGGACTTGGCAATTTAAAGAGGAGGGGGAAAATGTAAATAGTCAAAAAATGAGGGGTGGGGGGAAAAGGGGGTGGGGCGAATGGTAGAAGCGGAAGTTTGATAAAAAAAAGGGGGAGGAGTGGTGGCGGCAGACGTAAAAAAATAAATCTCTTTCCCGGTTATTTTTCTCACGTCTGGGTCAAAGTGCGACCCGTGGGTATCGATAAAGCCGTTATGATTTGACTTGATCAATGCTTCAGATGGTTGGGATGCCGGGGGTGGGTGGAGGGGGGGGGGGAGTGAGTGGTTGACCACATGTTTTCACGACGCCATCGTCTATCAAGATGTCTATTTATACGTTTTTATTCACAGCAACACGCACTTCTTCTAAACATTTTATTGTTTACAAGTGGTTATCTCCCTTCTTTAAATTGGAAGATGTTTATGGGCCTTGGATTCTATCATTAACACACATAATGTAGATTATTGATAATAGTTTTAGCCATGCACTACAAATCATTGATATTATTAATTAACGCAGTTATCTTAGATAGTTGATTCTATTTTAACGCAGATAATATCGATCTTTGATTTTACATAACGGAGATAATTATTGTAGTTTACTGATAACCATTTGTCGAAGATTATATCAATCTCTGAAATTACAACTGTCAATGTGTTATATTAATGACGACGGGCCCCGAGACCGTACCTTGGGTCCCAGCACCCAATCAACAGCCAAGAGTTAATAAAAGATAATTTGTTTAGTCTATTGAAATCTAAACTTAACGCTAACCAAGAGCTGCGTTCTTTAGTTAAGCTTATGATGTGTCTTAACCTGAGAAATATTATGGTTTTGTTTATGAAAGTTTTTATTTTATAATCAGTATTGGAATATAAAGTGATTAGGGTGTAATTAACATTCTTCCGACACTATCATAAAAAAATCTCACACAATCCATACTTTTATGCTAAAAAATGTTAATTCAAAATGTATTTCAAATCTTAATAATTTAAAAACAAAGCATACAAGGGAAGAATTTATCGATAAGAATTTCGGATTTTTCAAACAATAACAGCAGTAAAAACAAGAATTCAGACAAAGCCATCACAAATCTAATGATGTTGCATCTTTTTAAAAGAGGCTAAAAATTCAATATAAGATTACAAAATGCTTTTCGAATCCAGGAAAAATGAAACTCGCGTCATGGTTTTTGTACAAAGTTTTTGAAAAAATAAATTAAATTGAGACAATATGCACACTGTGAAGAACAGAAAGGACGAATACATTGGAATAAGTGGGAAAAAAAGAAATCGGAAATTGAATGCAAGAGCTATATCGAAATAGCCCCGAATTTGCATTAAAATAATTTCTCTGATGTTTTTGTTCTATTTTTAAGGCGAAAGTCTTTAGCATAATTAATTAAATCCTGGGATTAGGAGAAGAAAAACATTGTTTACGTCGTTGTTAATACAAAAACTATTATTTTAAAAATCTGAGCTAGAAATATATTATTTAAAAATAAAAACAACTAAATGAAAATATTATTCTGCAAAACATTTAATTATTTTGGGATTTTTGTATTCTAGCAACATTTAAAGCAAGAAATTTATCTTTTTAAAAAAGGTACGATTATTTTCAATTTTTTTAATGATTTAGAATTTCTTTTAAATTTTCTTTTAAAGAAAACCACGTGACTTTGTGAGCCAATATCTGTCAAACGTGGTCTCTATGTCTTTTGTCTCATGCCGAGGGTGGTGTGTCTACTTAACAGAAACCGTGCCATTTAGTGTCAGAAGCATGCACACGGCCACTATGAAATAAACTACAACAGTACATTAAGGTTTGACCACAGTCCTAAAATAAACACAGCACATAAATGTTTGACCACAGTCTTAAAATAATAAACACAGCACATTAAGGTTTGACCACAGTCTTAAAATAATAAACACAGCTCATTAAGGTTTGACCACAGTTTTAAAATAATAAACACAGCTCATTAAGGTTTGACCACAGTTTTAAAATAATAAACACAGCTCATTAAGGTTTGACCACGTATAACTAACACTTTGTTTATTTTGTATTTCAGTAGTTTGTGAACAGGATTTTTGTTCATTTTAAAAATATTCAGAGGCTTGATGAAGCGGTAAACAAAAATGACATGGTGTAATGTTAAGATAAAAGCTAGATTTGAGGTAAATATAGGGATAGGGAACACCTCACATCATTGAATGTTTATATTCAAGCTAATGTATTGGAGTTTTTCAATTTCAGAAATATGTTTTCAGCAAGGTAGTTTTTTTTAAAAACTAGACCAAGATTGTCTATATGAAATAAAAATAAAATACCGGATCGCGATAAACTATAACTTCACGAAATCAAGATCGTATGTCGCACTGAAACACGATTTGAGAAATTGAAGATTCTATATTTGCATTGGCAAAAAAGGGAAAAAGATAATAACTGCATTGGCCCTAATATGTCTTGCGTACAAAAGGAATGAGATATCTGTACTGAAGACTAACTTGACACAGCAACTTTTCATGTTAAAACATTTCTTTGTTTCTTTTAATCGAGTGAATCAAATATTTTTTAATCAGCCCTCTTTTAAACGATAAAACTACAATTACATTTTAAACATGATTTTTAAAAATCATTTGGTTATTTATAGCTACAGGTGGCATACAACAGCCATGAACGAAGTGGGACATCAAGAGAGAGAGGCGGACAGCTTTAAACAGAGGTGACGCGAAATGGCTGAATGTGACGTTAAACGGCTAAATGTGTCACGTGACGTCAAATGGCTAAATGTGTCACGTGATGTCAAATGGCTAAATGTGTCACGTAACGTCAAATGGCTACATGTGTCACGTGACGTCAAATGGCTAAATGTGTCACGTGACGTCAAATGGCTACATGTGTCACGTGACATCAAATGGCTAAATGGGTCACGTGACGTGAAATGTTTGAATGTGACGTCAAATGGCTGAATGGGTCACGTCGCGTGAACTGGCTGAATGTCCGCCGTGCACTTGGGTCACTTCCATAAGAAAAATCCGTGTAAACAAGGACTAGGGCGCACGGTTTGGGCAGGAAGCGGAAATAAGCAGATGGGAAGGAGATGTGGGGGGGGGGGGGGGTAAGGAGAGAAAATGTCTGAGGGGGGGGGGGTTTGTTGATGGATGGTGTCTGGGGATGGAGGTTAAAATATCGTCTGCTTCAAAGTGCGTTAAAGCTAGGTAATACAACAGACATGGGGTTGAATAAAGCGTTAAAATTGTGTGATGCAAGAGATATAGATAAAATCTTAAAATTATGTAATACTACCGATACGTCTATAATCGACATGAAAAAGGTACCCACATTTTGTACAATTGACACAATTATTTCCTATTATAATTACTAGGCGTTGTTAATCCTTTTGTTGCATTTTAATTCGTGACATTTATAATAATCCTTAAACCATATTTCTCATTATTTCTGATAATAATTTTACCACGGCGTTGCCTGCAAAACCTTAAATCACGCCATTCATAGTAACCCGCACACAACATTTATGTTAAGAATTGAATCATGACGCTTATGCTAACACTTCAAGCACTACCAGCCGGCCTTGACCCATCGATCTAGCCCTCCATCGAACCCAGAATGATTAGAACAGTCCACATGGGGTTAAATCAATCCATCTAAAACAAATTAACGCCCAGTAATATTGTATGCTATGTCGACAGAATCTTGCAATAGGAGCTTGCCTTCTGTTCGTTCTCTCGCGGTAAGCGGACAGCAACATCCGGAAAACGCGAGTATTCCGGTCCTCGGGGTGTCTGTCATACTGTCTGGCAAGCTGTCTGTCAAGCTGTCTGACTGACTGACAATGTGTCCTACAAACAGATATTAGAAGTAAAAAACGGTAAATTATTTACTACGTCAGTAACCCAGGCAAGTTAAGGACTTAAGGCGGACACAGGATGTCCGGGTGTATGTTAGACATGATACGGATTTACAGCGGATACATAATGTCCGACTGTATGTTAGACAGGATGCGGACATTAGGTCTGACAGTGATAGACGGGCGACAGTTTAACAGACCTGGACGACAGTTTGAACCACCTGCGACCTGCGCAGGTTTTTGGTTTTGTTTTGATCTCTTAATCAAACGTAACAGAATTGTGACTGGTTCTAGAACTGTAACAAGAGGGGGCGATCGAAGCAGTGATTTCAATGTTCAGCCTAGAGGTGCCAGACTTTATGTGGTATTGTAGATTTGAGAACTCCTGCTATCGGCCAATTCCTGTCAGTGTCAGACTTTATGATGCACCATTAAATTTGAGAAATTCTTCTATTCCACAGTCCCTGTCAGTGCCAGACTTAAGTTTAATTTTTTTTTATAAAAATTAATTCAAATTTAATGTCATGTTGTATTGTCTTCATGTCTTGACCCAAGTACCAACTATGAACCGAATCTATAAGTTAGAAGTGCCCGAATTTTCGCTCGGGCGTTTCGATCTAGACAGACAGACTGACGACAGAACGACAGAGACCGTGAGTTAAATAAAAACTTGTAAAAAGTCTTAATTGATGCAACTCTTTATGTCTCTAGACAGTCATGGGCGCGCCAACCTGTAAACTACATCAACATGTCTACCAAGTTCTACTTTAACAACGCAAACACAAGTCTCATTTATCTTAGTCTAAACAAAAACTTCTTTCATCCCTGAACGAAACCAAAAAAATTAAAATCAATCAATATATCGATACAGCATAATAAATCCTCGTTTTCTTTAAGCTGACGTTATCATTTTATTCTTAGAAATTCACTCCCCTATTTTTATAGTAAAAATAAACGTCTCTAGCTTTGATTTGTTTGCAGGCCCCGTCTAGATGAAACTTTAAACCTCATAAAGTAGACACACATGTCTAGAGAGAACCCGTCACCCCTCCCCCCACGTCCCGACCCCCCAACTGTGTCTTGTGGCTTACATGACACTGGAGGATAACTCATCCGGCGTGTTTACTCTGCGAGTTTGTTTAGAGGACCCCCCCCCCGACACCCCAACTTTTCCCCACTCCCTCGGAGCGAGTCACTGATTGGGTGCAATATGGTCATGGGAATCAAAATGCGTCTTGATGTTTTTATGTTCCTCTTGTAGACAAACAAAATAAACCGGGAGTGATCTCCCCTAAACTTTCTCGAATATTCTTATACGAGCCGGCCCGCGGCATAACATACGCCGCTATTTAGTTGTTTCTAATTTTCAATAATTCATAATTTGTGAATTCGACAGTACCAACGCTGACACTGAAAATATTTCTTTAAAACACTATAAGTAGCTCGTTAAGGACCAATAAACCCCCCCCCCCCCTTCCTTCCCCCCCCCCTCCCCCCCCTACGTTTAAAATCGTTGGCTCTGCTTGTAAACATTTAGAGTGAACATAGCTCACTAAAACCATGTAGGGGTGGGGAGGTAGGGAGAGCGTTTGCAGCTTGTTTTCTAACGGCTCGAAGAAGAGAATTATATATATAGATAACTTGGAATATAGACATGATTTTTAATTACTTAAACTTTTAAAAATAGAAAAGAATCTCATAGGAAAAAGAATTGCGCACCAAGCGAACGCCAAAACAAAATGTGCATAATAGTGCGCAATATTATTAGTACTTTATAAATTTACATGCGTTTTTTGAGAAATCGGAAATAGCGTAAATTAGTACTTCCGGTCAATGGAAATTACTCAAAATTTGACAGAAGGTAGAGAATTGGATCTTTTACTAACATGTGAAATTTCATTTATCTACCTGAAATAGTACTTAAGTTATAGGCTTTTGAAAAATTCAAAGTAGAAAAAGTACCACTTCCGGTTATCGGAAATCGCTCAAAAGTTGATACGGATCTACGATTTTGATAAAATAGCTGTAGCGGTACTCAAGTTATCGTGTTTACACACACACAGACAAACGGACAAGATTGCAAAATTTTGTTTTTCCGTATTACAAGAGTTTTTCATTTTTTTTTTTTTTTTTTTTTTTGTTGTCTGAAGATTTATTTAGTTTTTCAAATAAATACAGTGCACTTCAGTTTTGAAATTTCAAAAAAATTTACACAAGAATTTCTCTATTTTTTTTTTTTTTTTTTTTTAGTATAGTCATTTATTTATACAGAAACTGACCACAAATATCCTGTACAAATATATATAGTAGTTCATGCCTAAATATTTTGTATACTGTCAGTCTGTGACCACAAAAATAGATCCCAAAATTCGTTTTCATTGTAAAAATTTGTTTATCAGCTGTTTGTGGCCATCATGAGCATGCTCTTGGTTGACTACTGTTAAACTTTCTCTTCTTTAACACCATCAGCAAAGAAATACACAAAGGGTATTTCGTCTGTTTCACCAGCTGGGGCTTCCCATCTGACTAAGGCAATGCTTCCATCAGGATTACTAGAAGATCCTGTGTAAAACTCGTAGTCAAAATTTGCACAAACTATCTTGAAAGTGTTTTGAATCTCTTTCCGCCATGCGTCAACATCAAATTTAGTATCATTCTCCTTCTTGTTCTCTTCTATACGTTTGACAAAATCCTTAAAATATGCTTGGAATTCTTTTTTTGACCCAAAAGCAGTAGGCATAAGCCTGTTATCTAGCACAACATCAATGCCAGATGTGGAGTTTTCATCTGCACCTTCCTCTTGCTCTTCAGCACTGGGATTAGCACCAAGTAAAGAATCATCAACCTTGTCTGAACGAGTGACATATTTTCCTTTAATTTTGTACAGTCCATCCTTTAGTTATTTCTCTATACTTCGTATATGCGAGAAAGTATAAATGGGAAGAAGTAATTCAGCTAAGCACGATTACCATTTGTAAAAGAAATGTATATTCACTTCTGTTAAAGGTTTTCTCGTTAAGTTAGAGTCAAATGGGAAGCCCAAAGTCATTAAATTATGCAGAGTAGACAAACAGTCAATAATAATTGTTGTTTAACATGATGATAAACAATGATTTTCAATTAGTTATGTAATTTTAAATATCTTTTTATTTTTTGAAGATAATGGGAAACTCGGTTAAAGGTTGTTTCCCTTGAAAATGTAAAAACATGTAAACGTTAAGTAGCTTTTTTTTTTTTATTGATTATAGATACATTAGTTAATGACATCAATACTTCCTTCATTTTGTTTGCCATAGAAAAATGTACCTTGTCAAATAATGATAATTCGAACTCATTTCTTAGATAACATTCCTAACATCTTTTGGAAAGAGTAACCAAAATCTGTTTCGATTTTAACAGTTCGAATTATTGTCTAAAAGATTTCACCCTACCTTTTATCTTACTAAAATCATTAGTAGTCCTGGTATTAATTTATTCAAAACTTGTAATTTTACATCAATTATGCCTATTAAGTAACCAGCTTTAACAGAAAGTTGTTATGCTAGAGGAAATGTGTCTCTTTATTCCGGCCATCACAATGTAGAACACAATAGGATAAAGCAAGTGTCGGCAACGTGCGGCTCGCAAGCCGCATGCGGCTCTTTTGATGTCGAGATGCGGCTTTTCAGCTCCATACACAAATATTAATAACGAGCTGACCCGCGACGTAGTATACGCCGCCATCTAGTTGTGTTATTTTCTGCTTATCAGCAATTCATAATTTGTGAATTCAACACTATCCCTCCCGCCCTCCCAGTGGCGTAGCGAGGGCGGGTGTCACCCGGTGCGGCCCTTAATGTTGTCTCATTCAGAGGTGTAGCTACCCTTCCCGGCGCCCGGGGACAAACTTTCAATTTTCGATTTGCACCCCCCTCCTCAAACTTTCGATTTGCACCCCCCCCCCCCCCTTTCCACTCTTGCCGGGATTTGTCAAATTTGTACTTAAAAGACTTTTTAACACTCGAATTAATCACTTAATTAAGTTGCTCTTCCGCCCCTAAAGGTTGCCGAACCCTGCTCTACGCCATCCGGACTGAGAGTTTTATCCAGACAGTGGTTTGTTGATTTTTTTTGGTGGGATTTTGGAATTTTGGTGATTTATTGTGGTCTTTGTGGGGTGGCTTTCATCTTTATGGGGTTTGGTAGTTTTTTTCTTATGTTCTATTAAGTGCCATTGTAGGGTTTAGGTTTTTTGGTGGTTTGTGTTGTGGCTGTTGCTAGGGATTTTAAAAAATTTGATGTTCAGTGGGGTAGTTTTTGTGGGGGATATTCCCGATGTTCTATCATGTATTTTCGGGGATCTTTTTGATGTTCTGATAACTGCTATACAACGGTGTTCCTTTGCGCCAAACAAACTATCTGCACATTTTTAAAAAAATCCTCAACCGTTTTTGAGTTTTTGAGAGATGTACATTTTTTTTATCACAAGCAGCTCCTGATCAGCTCAGAGCTTAAACTGTCAACACTAGGCAGCTTTGGATTTGCATCTATTCTTCTGCATCGATATAATTTCACCCCCCCCCCCCCCCGACATGTTAGACCCATTTGTCAGACATTTCTTGAATTTCCTTTTCAATTAGAATCAGATTGGGAATAATGTTTTTCTATTGTAATTTGAGAAATTGGATATTTTCATTTCCTTTCTCCTTTCCCACACCCTTCCCAGCCCGACCCCCCCCCCCCCCCCTCAACACACACACTCACACACACACATACCCCCACACACACGGTCGCCATCAGCTGACACAATCATCAGTGCAGAAAGGACAGATAGTTATGTTGCAACTGTTTAATTAAAATTTCGTTCGTCATACGTTTTCAAGATGTAAAGTGTATATAGTATACTATAAATAATTTAACAGTGATTTACATCGTCGGAGCTTTTGAGGTTTATAAGCATAAATCTCTGTGTCGTAGTTTTATAGTGTTCATCAGTTTTATTTGTGTTTTAATTCCTTTATTTCATACTAAGGTGTGAGTATTTTAGTTGACTTGTAACACACGAGTGCACCTCTATCTTAGCTCACGTGTAAAGCAAAATCGATCTCAGCTCATGCGTACACGTCTACCTTCGCATGTGTACATGTTTATTCTATTTAAGGCTATGTGTACAAGTCTATATTAGCTTATGTGTACAAGCCTATATTAGCTTAGGTGTGCAAGTCTATATCAGTTTATGTGTACAAATCTATATTAGCTTGTGTGAACAAGTCTATATTAACTTGTGTGTACACGTCTATATTAGCTTATGTGCACAAATCTATATTAGCGTATGTGTACAAGTGTATATTAGCTTACAAGTCTATATTAGCGTATGTGTACAAATCTACATTAGCGTATGTGTACAAGTCTATATCTATATTTGCTCCCGTGTACACCACATCGATCTTCATTCACGTGCATGAGCGTATGTGAGCACACACTGTACAATGTCTTTAAATGAGGCTAAAGCTTCACCCTTCACATAGCTCTCCGAAAGACTAACAAATTAAGGTTTATAAACCACCGCTTATTCACATCACTGAGGGAAAAAATGAAATCAAAACAAACCGGAGGCGATGTTAGTGCGCTAATCACACGGCCAATTATCCAGGGGATATCACGTATTAGATGGTGATATTTCCATCCCAGTCTTCACACAAACTACAATCTTCGCGTAAAACCACTAAGCTGTACTGGCGTCCTTAGCAGCGTACAACTATATCGACAAGCAATTCATGAGTGAGCAGGTTTAAGACACGAGAGTACACTGTTATGTTTTGGTTTGATCGAAGAATAATTACACGGGATTTAGAGGGGTTGTGTTTTATTTTTGTTACAAGACCAGGGGAGGGAGGGGTTGGTTAAAATGTTTACATAATTACGTCTTAAATCTTAATTAGTTTGAGAAACAGAGGTGTCCATCAGAAAACCGTTGTTATGAAAAAGATGCCTTTAATACCTTAACTTGGGAAACATAATAAAAATGTGCATAAATTTATATATCTTTAGAGGTTCATATCTATATATATATATATATATATGTATATATATATATATATATATATATATATATATATATATATATATATATATATATATATATATATATATATATATATATATATATATATATATAATATATATGTATATATATATATATAATATATATATATATATATTATATATATATATATATATATATATATATATATATATATATATATATATATATATATATTTGTATTTAGTAAAGTTCCCTTTTCGAACCTAACGGTCCATGAGGCAAGTGAAGTAGAGTTAACCTGTATCTGTGACCTCGGCATATGAAGGGCTAGTGTGGTCAGCGTTATACCCAGCCGCCTTTACTTTCTCTCACGTGTCAGGTACCCATCAGAGTTGGTTGGACTCAGGGACGTTCTACGTACTTGAATATACACACACGTATACATATTTACACAGACACACACAAATATATATATATATATATATATATATATATATATATATATATATATATATATATATATATATATACATATACATATACATATACATATACATATACATATACATATACATATACATATACACATTTATATATATATATATATATATATATATATATATATATATATATATATATATATATATATATATATATATATATATATATATATATATATATATATACATTTTATTTCCACTCACCCCCCCCCCCCCTTGATACCCTCCTATGCCTACCTTTCACGATGAAGATCCATGGGTCTGTCAGCTGGTACATGCTATGTCCCGGTGAGGGCGCCGTTGTTGTTTCTGCTCCCTCGATCCTGGCGGCTCCCCCAGTCTACGAGCACGGGGCCTCGGGCAGTCGGTACTTGAAAGACTTGCTCGTGCGCTGGAACTGCTCACCCAGGCTGGGGTATCCAACTGTCAAGCGTGTAGGTATACACTCCATTGTGTTCATAAAGTCAACGCTACACTCCGCGCGTGGTAAGTTAATGATGGATTATTAATGGATGTAACACACGCTGGATTAGATTTAATCGTGGTGTTAATCCATCGATGAATGAGCACACAGTTCAACCACGGAAATCACAGCGGGGTCGGCATTGCCAGATTAAGCATCTGGTTTAATGACAAGTGTATTCATACGACGAATCGCTATATAAAAATACATCGGCCAACCAATCGATTGATACAACATTACAAAAATTCAATGTAAAACATATTTAATAAATGTTTATTGGATTGATTATTGATTTTTCTTAATCGAAAAAAAAAAAACAACAACTAAAAATGAATGGTCTATGTTTTAGCGAGTTCTTCAAATCACTTTCACAGTTGAAATATAAAATATTTTCAGAACTTACTATGTAGAGCTAGTTAGAATTATACACAACGTATCGTGTAATATCCGGTAAATCATATTTTTGTTTGAGAAAATGAAGAGGGAATATAGAAAGGGAAAGAGAAGGGAAGCGGAAGTGAAGGAGGGAATGTGAGATGAAGGAGGGAGTGAGGTGGGAGGGACGAAAGAGAAGAGAGGGAGATTGAGTAAACAGAAGATACATAGAGATTACGGAGAAAAGAGTGGGAAAGAGAGGCATGGAGAGAAAAAGAAAAAGAGAGAGAAGATAAAGGATGGGGGAGAGAAAGTGGGTTGGTGAAAATATGGAGGGTTTAGTTGGGGTGGGGGTGGGGGGTAACGAACCGTGAGAGTGAGATAAGGCCCCCCATTAAAAAGCTCAAAGCATGATGTCAGTTTTAAGATACACGAGCAAGGATTCCGCGGACCATCAATCAGAACTGTCGGCAAACCAGATACAACCAGATACAACCAGATACAACCATATACACACAACCAGATACACACGACCAGATACACACGACCAGATACACACAACCAGATACACACAACCAGATACACACAACCAGATACAACCAGATACAACCAGATACACACAACCAGATACAACCAGATACAAACAGATACAACCAGATACACATAACCAGATACACACAACCAGATACAACCAGATACAATAAGATACAACCAGATACACACAACCAGATACAACCAGATACACACAACCAGATACAACCAGATACAACCAGATACAACCAGATACACACAACCAGATACAACCAGATACACACAACCAGATATAACCAGATACAACCAGATACACACAACCAGATACACACAACCAGATACACACAACCAGATACACACAACCAGATACACACAACCAGATACACACAACCAGATACACACAACCAGATACACACAACCAGATACACACAACCAGATACACACAACCAGATACACACAACCAGATACACACAACCAGATACACACAACCAGATACACACAACCAGATACACACAACCAGATACACACAACCAGATACACACAACCAGATACACACAACCAGATACACACAACCAGATACACACAACCAGATACACACAACCAGATACACACAACCAGATACACACAACCAGATACACACAACCAGATACACACAACCAGATACACACAACCTGATACACACAACCAGATACACACAACCAGATACACACAACCAGATACACACAACCAGATACACACAACCAGATACACACAACCAGATACACACAACCAGATACACACAACCAGATACACACAACCAGATACACACAACCAGATACACACAACCAGATACACACAACCAGATACACACAACCAGATACACACAACCAGATACAATCAGCCAACCAATGGGCTTCCAATGTGAATTAACGCCCCGCATTCATGATGATGGGCTTGCTAACATTGTGATTTAACACCAGTAATGGGCTTGGTAGGATGGTGAAGTAACACCAGTAATGGGCTTAATAGCAATGTGAATTATCATCACCTATGAGCTTGTAAGCTTGCTGAATTAATGTAATCGAAAGACTTGCTTTCGAAGTTGAATTAACGCAACCTAATGGGCTCGCTAACACGTTGAATTAACGCCACTAATGGGCTTGTTAACATGATGAATTAAAGCAACTATTTGGCTTGTTAACACATATAATTAACATACAATTAAGGCAAATAATGGGCTTGTTAACATGATGGATTAACACCACCAAAAGACTTGCTAAAATGTTGAATTTCCGCTACTAACGGGCTTGCTAACACGTTGAATTAACGCTACCAATTCGCTTGTTAACCTGATGAATGAACGCCACTAATGAGCTTGCTAACACGTTGAATTAACGCCACTAATGAGCTTGCTAACACGTTGGATTAACGCCACTAATGAGCTTGTTAACCTGATGAATTAACACCAGCAAGTGGCTTGCTAACAACGGAGACAAAACCTATTGCACATGCCCACCCTTAAGAAGATCAGTCTTTATTAAGACACTTTGTTTCTCCCTGAGACGGACACTTAAGTTTCCACCCACCAAAAGTCTCAGTAAGGCAAGAAATGCCAACGTCCCTCCTAGACATCAAGACCATTCCTCCACTACCCCCCTCTCTCAGTCCGTTTTTACCAATCCCCCACCCCCTCTCCATCTAGCTGTCGAAGAAATGTGCCAGGATTAGCCAAGATGGGGAGCTTAATTAAAACAAAACTGTCAGAGGCAAACGTTAGGACAGACAGGTGCCTCGGTAATTGGGTCGTTCAGATGGAGGTCCTTCTGACCTATTGATGGGAGACCTATGACCTTATTGCTGGAGTGACGCGTGACCTTTGGTATGTTGAGACGTATGACCTATTGTTGGGTTAAGATGTATGGCATAATGGTAGAGATATGTGATTTAATGGAGAGATATGTGCTTTAATGGTAGAGATATGTGCTTTAATGGTAAAGATATGTGATTTAATGGTAGAGATGTGTGATTTAATGGTAGAGATATGTGATTTAATGGTAGAGATGTGATTTAATGGTAGAGATATGTGATTTAATGGTAGAGATATGTGATTTAATGGTAGAGATATGTGATTTAATGGTAGAGATGTGTGATTTAATGGTAGAGATGTGTGATTTAATGGTAGAGAGGTCTATCGTAAGGTTAGATCTATTAATAGAGTCAGATAGTGTTGGTAAAAAAAACAACTATAGTATGATTTTTAACCAACCCAACTGCGAGTTTATTAATTAAATCAGCAGGATATTAATTGCTTTATAATTTAAGACAATCTTGAGTACATTATTTTTTTCCTTTAAAACGGTAGACGGGGAGTTAATCTAATTAAGTTTGACTAGTGATGTGGACAACACAATCAGTGTTTCTTCCAGACTGACTTTTTTTCTCCGGGGGGGGGGGGGGGGGGGGGCGGACTAAAGGGGGTGCGGACACTGTCAAAAGTATATATTTTCTATAGATAAATTTCATTTCGTTCTGGGGGTGGATTCCCCAAAGAGGTGCTGGAAGAAGCTATGAACACAATGCCTACAACAGATTGACATTGCTTTCAAGTTTTCAAATTCGGGCTTTACGTTACAAGAGTCCGATAATCCCATAAAAAATGGAACCGTCTTATTAAAAAAATGGGTTATAACCTGCAAATCTCAACGTTAACCATAACCCAAATCCAAACCCAAGTCATGCTACAACCCTAACCCTGGTCCTAACACAAAACAGTAAGGATAATATAAAAGATATTACAACTAACCTGGTCAAATTTTAGAAGAGTTATCATAAGATTCTGGCAAAAGTACTACTCCAAATATACTGTAAGCTAAGATACGCCGCCCGTATCGTAGCCCCACTCCCCCGGGATAGTTGACTGGTAACTAGGACACAACCATAGTCTTATCGACCCTCCCCCCCCCCCAACCCCGGGTAATGACATATAATTTGAACACAGTCATATTTAGTGACACGCACACACTTTTCTCACACAACACGAGTTTTATCAACACTCATTCCCTCGGCAAAGTTGAATCTAACTGCTCAACACAAACATACTGTGAGAGAGTCATACACACACAGACAGACACACAGACAGACAGACAGACACACAGACACACAGACACACACACACAGACACACACACACACATACTGACACTTCACAGACAACTAAACGTAACCCCACCCCTCGACACCTGCACACGGTAAGTCTTCATCAAGCCGGCGATACTAATCATATAATTACTGTTGTCTACAGCACCAATCAAAGCCCAACAAACATGGCCGACACACTCATTAACCTTGTGACGGCAATCAATACCCACCGTAATGTCAACCATTAAAAGCTAATCCGGAAACTTTTAAAATAATCCACAAACAAATTTATACTATACTAAAGGCGAGTATTATCTTAATAATCTATCCTAAATATTCTTCCTAAAATACTATACTATTGTTAAGTTCTAAATGAGAATGGCAAGCTTATATGAACACGTAAAACAGACGTGTCAAGAGCAAGTCTATATGAACAAGGTGTGTGACAGATATGAAAATAGCAAAACTATTTGAACAAGCTGTTGAGCAGACGTGACAATAGCAAGTCTATATGAACATGCAAAACATACGTGTCAATAGCAAGCCTATATGAACAAGGTGTGTGACAGACGTGAGAATAGCAAGACTAGCCTATATGAACACGCGAACCAGACGTGTCAATAGCAAGACTATTTTGAACAAAGTGTGCGACAGACGTGAGAATAACAAGACTATATGAACAGCCAAGTCAATATTCACGGGTTTTGTTTCCCAGACTAAATAATGTCGGATATTATCTGAGATCATTAAACGGAGATGGAGTGATTAAACGCTTGACTGGGCTATCGATTGATTGATTACCGTTCGTACGTACTGTTATGTAGGCACATATAGTATTCGGCATAGGCAACGCGTTTTTATATGAGATAAGGCTTTTGACGATATAAGTTAACTACAGTAAAGGCTGGCAATATAAAATAGTATACAGGCATAAGCAGCTCAAACGTTGCTCGAGTGCCTAGTTTCGGACCTGGGAGTTAGCAGGCGAAGTAGAGTTCAGCTGTTTCTGCAAGTTCAGAGCTTATGAAGGAATACTGTGGTCAGGTTTTTTTATCCACCTGTCTTTAATTCTCCTAACCCGAGTCAGGTACTAATCAGAGCTGGGTGGACTCAGGGACGTCCTCTTGACCCGAGCCCGGAATTGAACGGAGACTGTCGGGTTGTCTGTCGTAAGCCCTACTTCTCGACCACGCCGCTGACAAGCAGGCGAAAACATGCTCTTTAAGCATGCGCTATTGATAGGGATTTAAACCCCTCCCCCCCCCCAGCACACACAAAGCATAGCACATCCTGTTTTGGTTGCTGAGAGGTGCTTAGTAGCGGGGGAGGGGGGTGCCAAACTGCGAACAACCAGATATGTAGAGAAGCTATCATCCCAGCCAGCAATGTTTCTCCTAGTCTCCATAGACCTTAATACAAATGCCTATTCAAAACCGATACAGCGAAAATACACGTTTACAGTAAAATTCTACAGCTGCAAACTTCAATAAATATAAATGAAACCGAACAGAAAAAGAAAGAACCCACGAAACAAAAATAAAAGCAAAAACAATAAAAAAAATGATCCGAAAAAATATGACCAAGGCGATTAAGCAGGAAATATTTGAAAAGTGTATTCGAAGGTAGAAAAAAAGATGTTAGAATAATCTATATTTAAATTTGCATAACCCGCGTTAATGTAAATCTAATTACAGCATTCATCAGCGAATACAGTTATGTATTGTCGCGTTAATGGTGGCTTAATTAACCCGCATCGCCATTTTCACGACCACAAATTTAATAAAACATCTGGCTGTATTGTCCGCATTATTGGACACACGTGAATTTAATTATCTAGACATAAGCCCCAAGACTGAACGATAACTCTTACAGTAAACAGTGAGCAGTAATGTGATACAGAGTCTATTGTTTGCACAGTAGGTAGACCGATCCTACCACTTATTGATTGTTTGCGTTAGTCTTAGTGGTGAGCATACCGTTTCTTTATGTGCAGTTTACATGCAGTAAAATACAACTTGAGAACGTATCTAAACATCTGTATCGTAACGATTTTCTGAAAGTAAGTTACAATTTAAAGTTTTTACATAGCTTTATGTAGGCCTACATTGCGTCTTTCTTCTTCTTCTTATAGCATGCATTTAAAACGTTTTAATTTCTTGGATCTGTGTTAGGTTATGGATAATCTATTATAGATATGTTTATATTACGTATAAGAGCTCGTTTTATGGTACTTTTATACCAAGCATATGTGGTCTTGTTATGAATATCTGCACATAATATATGTATTCATGTATAATTAATTATGTACTTGTATAAATAATAGATAGGTGTTCAAACGAATATCATTAATATAGATGAGATTTAATGTATTGATGTGAGAGCACGCATCGATCAGCTGAATGAACCTACACAAGTGCTCAGCACTAATAACAAAACATCAGCGTTTAACCTAAATGGTCAGTGTAAATAATAAATGTCCTCCGTCGAACTATAATGTTCCTGCTTTTATTTAGCCTAGTGCTAGCTGTGTGCCGATTGATTAGAAAAATTATTTTTGGGGCACATTGGGTTTGAGAGTTGACGTAAACCAAATAAGCCGGCTTTGACGTCATCAAAACGTGTGTAAACTGTAATGCCATAATCCCGTAGTTCAAAAGGAGTCTCCGATTCCAGCAATATCCGATACTTCTGATAATGGAGGGGGGTGGGGGTAGGGGGGTATTTTTGTTTCTGTGACGTCTGGTTGAAATGTGTTTTGCGGTTACACCCCTCGTCGAGGTGAGTGGAATCGATACTACAGGTAGGGGAGCGGCCAGTTATAGAATCAATCGATGGTGATTGGTTTACTACGTACCCGAATAAAAAAAGTGGGGTAAAACAATACTATGAATGGGTGTGTTGGGTGGAGGTGACACGCGGTAATCTTGGGGTCGTACATAAGTGACCACACCTAAATGTTATGGGGGGGGGGGTAGTTTAGGCGTATGTACTATCGTGAGAGGTAGGTCAGTTAATGTGTAGTAGAGTGTGTGTATAGGCTTGCATTAAAATGATCAGTATCACCAAAACAACGGCATGGAAACCAGAATATAAACAAGCATACACGCGTTAAATATGAATAAACTCATCATTTATATGTAAATAAGTTTTTTTTAAAAACAAAAACCTTTTATTTGCGTTTGAAATATTATTATGGGAAGGGGGGGGGGGTGCTGGTTTGGGACGTGAAATTATGGCGGTGAGGCTTTGACTTTAGTGTGACGATAAGCGTAGACGGAGGGGTGTTGAGACGGAGGCAAAAAGATTGACGCACGTGTGGTCAACATCACTCAAGACATAGAGCTGACCATGTCAACATCTACCTGGATTGCACGTCAACTCGGTTCAAGCATCTCTTTATTCTCATTCATTAGAACTTCTCATGTGAACGTTTATTTTGAAACTCTAATCAATAATTAACATTGCATGCCAACCAGTAAGGCTACCACTGTGACGTAGGCTGTGGGGGGGGGGGGGGGCTTATTGGGTATTAGGATCTCCCATAGACCTCCAAATTGTAAGACGCCTTACTACTATCTAACAGATAATGAATATATATATATATATATATATATATATATATATATATATATATATAAACTTATAACCTATACCTATTCACGAGCTTTATATATTTTATATAATTACATTTTACAGATAAATCATATTTTATATTTAAACTGTAGAAACTGAAGTGCTTGTCGATTTGTTTAAAAGCAATTAGATATATAGTCAAGTGTATTTACTACGTTACAACAACAGTTTTTAGTCAATTTAATTAAATTAGTTCAGCCACTGAGTCGAAAACTGCTTATTAGAATACCAACTAGAACAATTAGAACTGATATTGACTTTTAACCCGTATACACATCCTAGAACGTGAATCAACACTTGAAGTAACTAGTTACACAAAACAATACCTCAAACATTGAAAATTACATACTATTTTGATTTATATATCAAACCATTCACATAGAGTATTGATGCTTCAATAAGAGCACGCATAATGTACGGTATGTACGAGTCATATACATGGACAAGATAATACCAGCAAACAATATTTAATTATTTATCGTCTCAATAACTTAATGATTTATTATATAATGATATAACACATATCAAACGTGTATGACGTAATGTCCTACATATATATATATATATATATATATATATATATATATATATATATATATATATATATATATATATATATATATATATATATACTTTATAGTCATAACGAATATGTCCTACATGCAAAGTGAATAGTCAAAACATATATCAAAAAGGTGTTATATATCGTTACAACACACACCCTACACACTGTGTAACGTAGTGTCACAACACATCCTATACGAGAAACCACGAGAATAAACCCATCACGCGCGTGTTCACGCCTACTTAGCTCCAACACACAACAAAAATCTGTTCACAGTACACACAATGTGCTGACGTCACTGAGTTCACACAACTCAGCTGTTGTTTATCTGAAATTCATCATATTTTTCCTTCCCCGTCTGTCCCTACACATCTAGCCTGGGTAATTCACGGCAGGGGATGTACAATGCCCTGTCGATTTTTATTTATCCCCACTGGACACCGAACTAAAGGGTTAGAGAAGTGAAAGGGGTGGGGGGAGGTTGGGGGGGGGGGGGGAGTTGGCGGGTAACAGCTTAAATCACACAAAACGTGATCGATATGCTATTAATAAACGGACGGCGGTTTGACATGTGTGTAAGGGAGATAAAATTGGGGAGAGTATGAAGTGGGGGGGGGGGGGGGGTGGAGGGGGGTGGAGGGATAAAACATGCAAGTAAGAATGGGTGGCGCAAAAATATACCATAAGGTGGGGGGGGGGAGATGTGTCATGCATGGGAAGATCAAGATATAATTATAAAAAGAAACAGGGGGTGAGGTATGAATGTGCTGGATAATTAATAAATGTCAAACGTGGTCATGTGACCTTATCACGTGCCACGACTTGTGTCACATGATCTGTGTCACGTGCTGTTTTTTTTTTTTGGTTTTTTCTTTTTGCCTGACATAATTCCATCAGAAGAACATTTTTGTTTTATACACTGGGTGGGCCGGTGGGCGGAGAATGATTAACTCTTGACTCCTCTCAACACCCCCTGCCTGCTATGACCACCCCCTTCCTCATCCCAACACCCACTCCCTCCTCCCCCAACAACAAATTACCCACTCCGTATGCAGGGGGCCTCCCAGATGTCACCCATCAAGGCCAGTGTCCATCTCCAGATGATTTCCATCAGGTCTGAGAGACCCAATACATCAGTCCGGCATATGAGATTCTGATGGAACAATTACCCGTAAAAATAGAAGATATTCACAGATTCTCAGCGTCCATATGACATGTTCATATGGTCAGATTAACATACATCAGTCCGGCAAATGAGAGGCTGATGGAACAATTACCCGTAAAAATAGAAGATATTCACAGATTCTCAACGTCCATACGACACGTTCATATGGTCAGATTTATTACATTCACACACACGTAGTAAATGAGTTCAAATGTTGATAAGACTACTCAACCCAACTGCCAGCCGCATATATTAAAACATTAAGTCGCATGAAGGTATTATAAACACCGCATGTATTCATACAAAAAGCCGCATGCTTTTTTACGAATAGTCGCATATATTAAAACAAATAGCTGCATATATACATACAAAGAGCCACATATATACATACAAACTGCCGCATATATTAATACAAAGAGCCGCATGAAAACATACAAGGAGCCGCATATGTACGTACAAAGAGCCACCTATATACATACAAAGAACCGCATATATTATATATTATTAAAAAGAACCGCATATATTATTATAAAGAGCCATATTTATTCATACAAAGAGCCGCTTGCTACTACAACTTGCTACTACCCCCCCCCCCCCCCGCTCCCCAGCGTGCCTACCCCCGGGTCTGTATGAAGTTGCTAGAACTCCACTCAGTCCTGACTTACCACGAGTCACTTTGACATTTACCCACCAACCCAGACTACCCACGTTTAATCTCATTTCTTGTCCCTACGCCTACACAACTTTTTTAAATACATTTTTTATAGCCTGACTTCTATAAATAGAATCACTTCAAACGTCTTGAAGTTGAGGGTAATCAATTAAAGAATGCTTTCCTTAACAAAGAACACAAGCTTTTGAGAGTAAATTACCTTTTATGCACGGAATTCTGTAAAGTTTAATCAGGAAAATTATGTTTTAATCCAGAATCGTATAAAAATAATTTTAAAATAAATTGTATATACGAATATGAAGTAAACGCTTAAAAAATCAATAACGAAACACAGCTATTAAAAAAAATCACATTAAAAATATTGAAATTTCACAGCCACATATTTAAACAAGGAAACCAACTTGTTTACTAATGCTCTGCACATGTGTAGAGATTTTTTTTTTAAATATGGAAACATACGTTGGTTTTCTCCCTTTTTATTACCTCCCTTGCGACGTTGAGATAACCGTGTTATTGGTTTTACCAGCTGTTTGAGTAGAGAATGGAGGGGAGGGAGGGGAGGTAGATCGCTTGATGTACAGACTAACTTGATAATAAATAAGCGATCGATCAAAAAAGATCGAACTGTAGCAAGCTGTTGTCCTACATGATTCAGAAAAATCTGCCCTTTGTTTAGTTTTTTACCGTAAAAAACAACTGGTATTGTTTTAACTAAGTGGTCACCCTTTAATCTTAAATCGTGCGGATTTTTTATTTAGAAGTAAAATAAATAGGTTAAAAATCTGATACGACAATAACTGAAAGACTGTTGTATGTTATTTTGTATAATTATTTTTTTTGTTGGTCAGATGAACTGATTAAGTAAGCCCCGGAACCCACAACTATAAAAGTTCATTAGAAGAAGAAACTGATGTTGTTGTTTTTTAGATGTGAGTTTTATGCTAATGAAATAATTATGTCTATGCTATGTATCTACCAAGAAGCAGTGAATTAATGTAGGATTCGAACATGGATGGGTAAGAACTTGTGAACTCTACCGTTAGACCACATCATACTATTTAATCATGGGTAAAGTAAGTAAAAGTAAAGCTCCTTTATCTTTATAATTAGCATTCCGTTGTGCAGATGAAGTAGAGATCATATGTTTCTTGACGTCGGCACTCCGCCTAGTCGCCAGTACTTTCCCCAACCGTAAGACCGGTACCCATCAAAGCTGGGTGGACTCAGGGACGTCTTACAGTCACAAGTCCGAACCGAGATCTGAACTCGAGACTTTCGGGCTTGCAGTCAAAGGCTCTACCACTCAACCACCCCGTCACATACATAAACCACGGGTAAGTGTTTTTAAATATATTATTATTTCAATGTGTGAAAAAAACATTTTAAAAATATGTTTACCTGTATCTAAAACATAATTAATCAACGCTTAACTGTGGATAATAATTTTTTTACAACAATCTGGATAATTTAGTGGTTAAGATTATGCGGTGCCAATAAGTGAGTATAAATGATATCAAGTAAGAATTTACAGCTTTGTAGAGAATTATTATATCGTATAGAGACAAGTATTATTTGGGGGAGATCACTCGTCAATAGTATACGTGGAGGTAAGTATGGTTTGGTAACTAGGAGAGATCACTCATTATATTGCATACATGGCGGCAAGTATAGGGTAGGTCATTCATCAAATGATCTACATTATTTATGGACGTAACTAGGGGACATCACTCATCATATGGTATACACTATACAGGGACGCAAGTATGATTTAGTAACTATGGGAGATCACTCTTCACATGGTATACATGGAGCTAGTAGGTTTTGGTAAGTAGGGAAAATCAATCAGTTTAATCACAACCGAAAGAATTGCTTCGATAATTAATTTTATGTTTTAAAACCCTGGAAGATTCACTTAACTTTTTTAAAATCTAATATTTCACCAAGTTAATTAATTACGAAGTTCCTTTTATTTGTGTTCCGAATATTTTTTTTTCTTGCGCTCTCTCTAGACTAATTAGCATCAGAGTAATTCCAAGGACAGGCGGGACGGAGGGGGTGGGGGAGGGGGGGGGGGGGGGTGTCAGTCGACCTATTTGGCCTGGAGTGTGGGAGACCGTCATTATCATACCCCGTAAACTGGGGCGCTGGGTGGTGAGATCGATTTCTCTCACATCAAAGTTTATTCCATATTTATCCAGACTTGTCCCAGGGCGCTAGCAGTGATGGTCGGAACCAAGTAACTCACGTAGTGAAGGGTCTATGTCCAGAGATAAGGCACACTGTCATTAGAGGATTTTAGACATACGATAAGGGCCTCTGTCATTAAAGATTTTAGACATACCATAAGGCCTCTGTCATTAGAGATTTTAGATATACGATAAGGGCCACTGTCATTAAAAGATTTTAGATATAGGGCCACTGTCATTAAAAGATTTTAGACATAGGGCCACTGTCATTAAAGATTTTAGACATACGATAAATGCCACTGTCATTAAAATATTTTAGACATACGATAAGGGCCACTGTCATTAAAAGATTTTAGACATACCATAAGGCCCACTGTCATTAAAAGATTTTAGACATACCATAAGGCCCACTGTCATTAAAGATTTTAGACATACGATAAATGTAACTGTCATTAAAATATTTTAGACATACGATAAAGGCCACTGTCATTAAAATATTTTAGACATACGATAAAGGCCACTGTCATTAAAAAGATTTTAGACATTCGATATAGGCCACTGTCATTAAAAGATTTTAGATATACGATAAGGGCCACTGTCATTAAAAGATTTTAGTTATACGATAAGGGCCACTGTCATTAAAAGATTTTAGATATACGATAAGGGCCACTGTCATTAAAAAGATTTTAGACATTCGATATAGGCCACTGTCATTAAAAGATTTTAGACATTCGATATAGGCCACTGTCATTAAAAGATTTTAGACATTCGATATAGGCCACTGTCATTAAAAGATTTTAGACATTCGATATAGGCCACTGTCATTAAAAGATTTTAGATATACGATAAGGGCCACTGTCATTAAAAAGATTTTAGACATTCGATATAGGCCACTGTCATTAAAAGATTTTAGACATACGATAAAGGCCACTGTTATTAAAATATTTTAGACATACAATAATGATTAAGTCCACTGTCATTAAAAGACTTTTGACATACAATAAAGGCCATTGACATTAATTTTTTTAGACCAACGGTAATGCCCATTGTTATTTAATAATCTAACCCAAGACATTGATAATGAACTGCAACAAAAACAGTGTATTGTGTATACCACTAATCCTCACCTTCTTATCGTGTCACTTATATTCAAGCATTTATTGTTTACAGAGTATCACACTCATCCTCTATAGTTTATTGTGTATCCTTCTTATCATCAACCTCTTATTGTATATCTTACTTATTTATAAATATATTGTGAATCCCACTTATCCAAAAACCGTTTACTTTATATTCCACGTGTTCTCAACCGTGTATTAAGCATGCAACTTATCCCCAACCGATTAAGTAACCTCCCCCTCCCCCTCCCTCATTCCTTGTGTTGTTTGAGCACGAAGCTCTATCAGATGAATGTAATGCTGCTCACGTTCTGGTGGTGTGGGGTGCCGTCTGAGACGTCACGTGACCAGTGGTACATTTAAGTGGTGTCAATAAATGGCCAACAAATTGGTGTCAATAAACGGCCAACAAATTGGTGTAAATAAATGGCCAACAAATTGGTGTCAATAAATGGCCAACAAATTGGTGTTAATAAATGGCCAACCAATTGGTGTCAATAAATGGCCAACAAATTGGTGTTAATAAATGGCCAACAAATTGGTGTTAATAAATGGCCAACCAATTGGTGTCAATAAATGGCCAAGAAATGTGTGTTAATAAATGGCCAACAAATTGGTATCAATAAATGGCCAACAAATTGGTGTCAATAAATGGCCAACAAATTGGTGTCAATAAATGGCCAACAAATTGGTGTCAAGAAATGGCCAACAAATTGGTGTAAATAAATGGCCAACAAATTGGTGTAAATGAATGGCCAACTAATTGGTGTTAATAAATGGCCAACTAATTGGTGTAATTAAATGGCCAACAAATTGGTGTCAATAAATGGCCAACAAATTAATTTACACCGATGGACGGGCAAGCCGTGTAAATCTATGAAATTTACAATATATAAATAGGACATCTTGTAATTCTATGGTTAACAAAATACTGTAAATATACAAGAGATAAAACATTGCCTGCTTTGAGCATTAATCTCCGAATAGCCCTAGTCAGCTCTACCTGCACAATATGCCGTGCGAGTAGCAAATAACATGGCCAGGCAGAAGTAAGTTTCTAAAGACCAGGGGTCAGTTCTATGAGGCAGAACCTCGCCCACGCTGATACTCTTTTTATAGACCGAAACTCATTGTGTGGCTGGTGACACTAGAACAGGACAACAGTTCTACAGTTACTACCTACTGAACCTACCTACAAAACCTACCTATAGAACCTACCAACAAACCTACCTGCAAAACCTATCTACAAAACATACCTACAGAACCTACCTACAAAACCTATTAAAAAACCTACCTACAGAATCTACCAACAAAACCTACCAAAAAATCGACCTACAGAACCTACCAATAAAACCTACCAACAAACCTACCTACAAAACATATCTACAGGTAGCCACCAAGATGAGACAGAACCACTGGCAGATGTTACCTGTAGTGTGAGCTGCACTGTCTTGTGAATATTCATCTCATAGAGTCATTTTAGGCCTGCAGAGTTTCTTCCAGGCATCAGTTCGTGGGTGGGGGGGGGGGGGGGCTTTGCCCCGAATAAATTCTACCGCCCCCCCCCCCCGAACGAAATGAAATTTATATAATTTAAATAGAAAATATATACTTTTAACAGTGTCCGCCCTCCCCCCCCCCCCCCCGAAGAAAGTCTCCCCCCCCCCCCCCCCGGAGAAAAAAGTCTGGAAGAAACACTGTAGGCCTGTCTTGTGAATATTCATCTAATAGAGCCATTTTAGGCCTGTCTTGTGGATATTATCTTCTAATTAGTTTACTAATTGCATTCATCTTTTTAGATTTCTAGTTCATAGCACATGTTATTTGAACTGTCAAATTTTGATTTGTAATTACGATAAATATTAAATTTTTTATGATGATGAAAATAACTTTTTTAAATATTGGAAAGAAAAAGAAAACAACATTAAAACTCCTGTAGGATTATACTAATAGGAATCTGAGTTTAAAAACAGATCAATCATCCCCGACATCCCCCCCTCCCCCTCCCGACCCCGCCTACACAATCTCATTCTCTCACTTCAATGACGGAGTAGGCAACTAATCATTGGCTGTGTCCAGCTTTAGCTCGCTCGACTTAAAACCAAATCTGTTCTTGTATTGGGCAAAACTATTTGATAACTACACGGGTTCTTACAGAGAGAAAAAAATAGATTACAGTTATAAAACATATACAGAGGCGTAGCGAGGGGGGGGGGGGGCGGGTGGGAACATATGTCCCGGACGCCGACCTTAGGGGGCGCCTAAATGGGTTGGAAAAATAAATTGAAAGCTTGAGGGGGGGGGGGGGTGCCAATCACAAATTTGACGGGGGGGGGGGTGCAAATCGAAAGTTTGTCCCCGGGCGCCGGGAAGGGTCGCTACGCCTCTGAACATATGAGCAATTATTTTAGAAAAAAATGGTTTTAAAAGAAAGAAAATATTTATTTTGTTTTGGCAAGGAAGTATTTTTTTTGCTTCAGGAAGACAATCTATAGTTTCAGTAAGAAAAAAATTACTTTAAAGTAAGTAAATTATTTGATTTTAGCAACAATTAAACTACTTAAGACAGTGCCTCTACACATTTAGACTTGTCGATACATAACTATGTAGTGTGTGTGGGGGGGGGGGGGTTAAGATTTGTGTGGATATGTGGGATGGGGTTAGAGATTATGACACTTCACTCGTTAATTTATTACATTATTATGTGTGTTGAGGGGGAGGGGGAGTGGGTATAAAACGGCAAAGTAAGCGTGTAATTATTTATGGACGAACTTTTAAAGACGGGGTTCGAACTGGGAAACTTGAGCATACAGCCGGTTCAGCCAACCAGTTCACCACTTTAGACACAAGGGGGGTTCATTACATGACAGATTCAATCTGCCAGATATGTTGCGTCTATTCTGCTTCAAACCTGCTTACATACTGCTTACTTTATACCCTGATACATCTTACTTACACCATACTTACACCCTGCTTACACAAATATTACATCCTGGTGACATGCCACTTACATCTTATTTACACAATGTTTACATCATAAATATACCCGGCTTAAACATCGCCCGAATCTTGCTTTTAAACCCCACCTAAATCCTAGTTACTCTCCGTTTACATCATACCTACACCCCGCCTACATCCTACTTACACCCCGCCTACATCCCACTTACACCCCGCCTACATCCTACTTACACCCCGCTTACATCCTCCTTACACCCCGTTACACCCATCCTACACCCTAGTGATTTAAGATCCCGACTAGATGTAGACAGCACGTGATAAAACCCCGACATTCCTTCAAGAGGTAGCCCCGAGCCTAATTCCCAGACCATTTGTCTTATTAGTTTTAAATTTGAAACTCCCAGTCGTCTGCTGAGGGGGGGTCATTGCCTGGGGTCTGAAGGTCATGCGTCCATCAGCTGAGGCCTGAAGGTCATTCTTTCATTGTTTTGTCTGAAGGTCATGCATCGATTACGTCAATATCTGCCAGGAAGTACAGTTTGATCTATGAAAGTCAAGCATCGATGTTCTGTATCAGTGGCGTAGCCAGGATCGTCTCAAGGGGGGGGGGGGTCCAATTTTTACCCGGGGACAAACTTTCGATTTGTACCCCCCTCAAACTTTCGATTTGCACCCCCCCCCCCCCCTCAAACTTTAGATTTGCACCCCCCCTCAAACTTTCGATTTGCACCCCCCCCCCCTCAAACTTTCGATTTGCACCCCCCTCATACTTTTTCTATATACCGAGGGGTCTATAGGGGGGTTATGACCCCCCCCCCCTAACCCCCCCTGCCTACGCCACTGTTCTGTATCATCTAATACGTCGCACGTGTCTGTAGAACATATTTAAATATCATGACGTCAGAAAACCACGTGCTAGGCACGTGACCCGAGTCAGCGTAACATCCACATCCATCCATGTATCCAACCCCTTCAATTATCTTTAGTTTGAATTCCCCTCCCGCCTGACGGGAACAAATCTAATTCTCCTTCAAATAAAAACACGAGCTCAATTAAAATTGTATCACAATCTGGGCCCTGGGTGAATGCCGTGTCAGCCCTAATTCAATCATTCGCTTTGATGCTAAGGTTGGCCGCCCGGGTTTTCACACTCAGGTTGGCCCGGGTTTTGTTTTCACACTCAGGTTGGCCCAGGTTTTCACACTCAGTTTGACCCAGGTTTTCACACTCAGTTTGACCCAGGTTTTCACACTCAAGTTGGCCCGGGTTTTCACACTCAGGTTGGCCCGGGTTTTCACACTCTGGTTGGCCCGGGTTTTCATACTGTGGTTGGCCCGGGTTTTATCCATAATTTCATACTCAGACATCCCTGAGATACACCATTATCCATATCCATATCCCCATCATCATTTCCTTATCCATACTACTACTCCTATGCTTATCCATACATATCCCCATCCCATCCTATAACCTATCCCTTAGCATATCTATCTCTAAATAACAATAGGGATTGACAAGGGGGTAGTGTACAGAGGGTCGATAGATTCAAATAAGTTTAATATTTCTCGGTAAGATCTCAGTCCTACTTAAAACAATGAAGCCCAAATAAAACAATGTTATTTTAATATTTCTTTGGGGTTTTTTCTTCATAATATAATATTTTATGAATTGTTCTGAATATTTCAAGCCACGAAGTGGTTTTGGATCTAATTTGACCACAGCTCTAAACAGAGGTTATAAATATTCATTCAATGTTGCAGACGTCCGGCATAGTGGGTGGGGGTGGGAGTTAAAAATAAACTATCACGTGACTTACGAACAACGTAATTGCTGGGTTTTTTTCCTTCATGTTATTGGTGCTAGGAGCAAGAGCAGCCTCATACACAAGTGAACGGAGCATGCGCAAAGCGAATCAAAAGTCAGTTTGTCAGCGTGATTGATTTGTTGTGACAGGCCGATCGGGATTCGATCAGATCATACCCGAATTAACATCCCGAGCAGCTTGATTACACGGCGATTAAGTCTGGCTGTACTGAAAGATTAAGGGCCTGTGGTAAGAGATTAAGGGCTTGGACTGAAAGATTAAGGGCCTGTGGTGAAAGATTAAGGGCTTGTACTGAAAGATTAAGCGCTTGTACTGAAAGATTAAGGGACTGTATTGAAAGATTAAGGGCCTGTATTGAAAGATTAAGGGCTTGTACTGAAAGATTAAGGGCTTGTACTGAAAGATTAAGGGCTTGTACTGAAAGATTAAGGGCCTGTGGTGAAAGATTAAGGGCTTGTACTGAAAGATTAAGGGCTTGTACTGAAAGATTAAGGGCTTGTACTGAAAGATTAAGGGCTTGTACTGAAAGATTAAGGGCCTGTGGTGAAAGATTAAGGGCTTGTACTGAAAGATTAAGGGCTTGTACTGAAAGATTAAGGGCTTGTACTGAAAGATTAAGGGACTGTATTGAAAGATTAAGGGCCTGTGGTGAAAGATTAAGGGCCTGTGGTGAAAGATTAAGGGACTGTGGTGAAAGATTAAGGGCCTGTGGTGAAAGATTAAGGGCTTGTGGTGAAAGATTAAGGGCCTGTGGTGAAAGATTAAGGGACTGTGGTGAAAGATTAAGGGCCTGTGGTGAAAGATTAAGGGCCTGTGGTGAAAGATTAAGGGCTTGTGGTGAAAGATTAAGGGCCTGTGGTGAAAGATTAAGGGACTGTGGTGAAAGATTAAGGGCCTGTAGTGAAAGATTAAGGGCCCGTGGTGAAAGATTAAGTACCAGTTGGGAAAGATTAAGACTGCCTGTAATTCTTGTATCTTCCTGTGTCCTAGATTTTGTGTCTCTTAAACACACATTAAATCTGTCGATAACACATGGATGCATGGATGAAGTCTGTCTATAAAGCAGTGACTAAATTTGCATGTAATACTGAAATTAAGTTTACCTGTAACACAAAGGTTATGTAAACACACTCACACACTATATATATATATATATATATATATATATATATATATATATATATATATATATATATATATATATATATATATATATATATATATATAATATATAGAGATATATATATAATATATAGAGATATATATATACATATATACATATATACATATATATATATATATATATATATATATATATATATATATATATATATATATATATATATATATATATATATATATATATATATATACAGAGACCGAGTCAATCAAGTGCGCCATGCGCTGGGTCGTGTCGACCTTTCATAAATTGATTCGCTATTGAGCAAACAAACAATAATTGATCCGTTCAAGGTCAACAATATTGTCCAAGGTCAATAGTATTGCCGTTCAAAATCGAAACTCATTGTTCCGTTTCCCAGTTCGGTAGAAATACAATTCTAGGCCTTGTAAGTTTTCCTTTCTCGTTTGTTTACTTTTGGTCGAGTAAAATTACGAACCTACTTTACGATCAATTTTAAATAGAAAAGGGAAATCAACATTGTTTTCTTTACTTAAGGGAGGCTATCGAAAATATGTAAACATTTTTCAATATTTAATCCAAAGGCTGGTTAAAATTGCTTCCCTTTAACATTGAAGTTACATCCCTTCAATCTTTTATATTTCAGAATTTTTTTCTTTAAGGAGAACTAATATATTTTACGCTCATTTTTTTTTCTCAAAGTAATATGTAAAAAATTGATTCATTTTTCATTTTTGAAATTCGTTCTGCATTTTTGTCCCGTTTCATCTCTTGTAGTTTCGTTAAACTCTTCAGGCCTGGTTCTTAATAGGATTTTTTTTCTGGGCATTCGTACTTGCCATCGTTGTTATGATTAATCTATGGCCATACTGCAAGATTGACTTTAAACCTTGCTGTAAGTGGCCATGTTCTGAATGGCCATACTGTAATTGGCCATGCCATAAATGGCCTTGATGTTAGTGGCCATGATATTAGTGGCCATGTTGTGAGTGGCCATACTGTAACTGGCCATGCTATAAATGGCTTTGCTGTAAGTGGCCATGATATTAGTGGCCATGTTGTGAGTGGCCATACTGTAATTGGCCATGCTATAAATGGTTTTGCTGTAAGTGGCCATGATATTAGTGTCCATGTTGTGAGTGGCCATGCTAAAATATTAATCTATTTCCTTTGTGCAAGATTAACGTTTAGCCCTTCTATAAGTAGCCAAAGTAACCTTCGAACCTGAAAGTCCATGGAGCAGGCAAAGTATATTTCACCTATTTAAGTGACATCGGCATAGGAAGGGACAGTGTGGTCAGCCGCCTTTACTTTCTCTGACAAGTTAGGTACTCATCAGAGCTTGGTGGACAGGGACGTTCCACTGAAACGAACCCGGATTCGAACTCGGGACTTTCTGGTCATATGCTCTACCATCCAACCATGTTTCATACATAAGTGGCCAAGCTTTAAGATTTATCTATAGCCGCGTTGTATTGGCCTGTAGTAAATTAAATCTCCTGTTTTATACAGCATTGAATTGGACTTGGCACCCTGTCTGTGTCAAAATTAGCGCTGCGGTTCTTGCTAGTATTGAAGACAACGGAAATCTATGTCGATAGAAGTACACAATACGCCTATCAACCTTTTATCATGTACCAATTTTACACCCATGTTGATTACACAACTTTCATAAGCAACAAGTGTAACACAACATTTGGTTCGTCTAAATACCCAACGTAAACAAACATGCCCCGAAGTCTGCAACTATTGAATCAAACGTCTAAATATCCTTTATTATCGATTTTATCCGTTTTAGGTTTGTTAAAATCGATACATCAATGGATAACAAAGTAACGGAAACAATACTTTGAGAAGTTTTTTTTTTCTTTACTGGGATAGTTTTACTGTAAAATATGTTTATTAGAGAAAATGTTTGAAAAGTTATGTAAGACATGGAGTTATACTGTAAAACTATAAGATATACATAACATGTAGAATTAATGTAAAATATAGTACTAGGCATTTAGGTTTCTTTTTTTAAAAAGTTTTTTTGCAAGCGAAAAAAAATTGAATAAGAATGGAAATATGGTGGAGAGAATATGTTCCGTGAAGCAATCTTTGATCAAGTTATTTCAATGAACCAAGGAAGAATTTAACGAATACAAAGCATTTGTTTTCGAATGTCGATATTGAGAGCTATAGGTCTCCTAGTTTTGTGGATAGAGTAGTTTTTGTAAAGTGTGACCCAAGGATGGGTGAAAGAAACAAAAAAGAATCCAGTTTTGTGTTTCTTATACCTTAAAAGTATAGAAGCGCTAAGGACATACGATACAGATTTCAATTTCAGTTCAATTATAAACGGTGTCAGGGTTTTCAAAAGGCGGCGTACATGTAACTCCTTGCACTTGATCTACACTGGCGTGACGAGATGGGGGATACGGGGTTGTTGGGAATGATAGACATTGATCCAGTTCAGGGGTGGGGAGGGGGGGGGGGAGAAAAGGTCAAGGACAGCAAGTAGACTGGAGTGGAAAGGTCACCCAGAGCGTCAAATCAAATCTATCTACCCCCGGAGGTAATGCGCTGGCTCCAAATGAACTGATTAGGGAGAGTGTACCACTACACACACACACGCACGCACACATACACGCATACACACAAACACACATAAAACACGCACACAAACTCACACACGCATACACAAATACACACACGCGCACATACACATACACACGCACACAAACACACCAAATTACGCAAACACTCACACACAGGCACATACATACAAAAACACACATACACACATATACACGCACACAAACACACACACAAGCATACTCAAATACACACACTCGCACATACACATACACACGCACACACGCACACAAACACACCAAAACACGCACACATTCACACACAGGCACATACATACACAAACACACATACACACACACATAAAACACGCACACAAACACACACATGCTACACAAATACACACACGAGCATATACACATACACACGCATACAAACACACCAAAATACGCACATATGTACACACAGTCACATACAAACACAAACACACATACACACGCACACAAACACACACACATGCGCATACACAAATACACACACGCGCACATACACATACACACGCACACAAACACACCAAAACACGCACACACTCACACACAGGCACATACATACAAAAACACAAACACACATACACACACAAACACACGCACACAAACACACAAACTCAAACGCATACGCAAACAAACAAAAAACACGCATGCATACACACGTACACTCACGTGCACATACACACGCCCGCAAACACTCACATGCTCGCACATAAACACTCACATTCACCCTACTCTTTCCTCTCTCCCCACTCCTCCCCCCCCCTGAATTTATGTATGTATAGCACGGAAAGAAACTAATAAGATTGTGTCAAATTAGTGGTAAATATTTTTTGTTGCGTGGACGCAGAAAGGACAATTTATTCATGTTATCAAATGGAAACAATAAATTAGTGTATCAATTTATTTAGAGCTAATAGCAATAATGTTTTATAATTTTCATCAAATGAAATGATTATTGTATCAATTCCTAAGAGAAAATTAGAGACATTTTATTACTTTCATTAAACGGAAATAATCATCGTATAAATTTCTGAGAGAAAATACCACAAATGTTTTATAACCTACATCAAATGAAACAATTATTGTATCAATTTCTTACAGAAAATTCGAGAAACGAGCGGCGCTATCGTTTGTGTTGACAGCAAACATCTCGATGTCTTTGTTAATTGGTCAACACCCAACACCCCACGGTCAAACAAAGAAAGCGGAAGTTGTGCAAAGTTTTAAGGCCCAGCAGACGTGCTGAGAGAAATGACATACGTTCCCCGCTCTAAAACATCTTGAGATAGTCTACACTACAACAAATCTTGGTTTCTATAAAATAAAAAAATAAAAACTTTATGATAACAAGATTCTAAATGCACAGAAAATAAGAAAATAAAACAAATCTCGTAATAAAAGCTTTGTTCGCTCATAAGAACTATTACATGTTTTAGCGATCAAAGCTTTTATTAACGAAGTTGTTTTTCTTTCCATTTTCTTGTTTGCAGCTTGTTATTCTAAATGTTTTTATATTTTTTTTTATTTTCCACTGTTTAGTCATTCGTTTGAAATGAAGTTGACACTACAACTAAGACTAAAAATATATGCTTTAAAACCCGATCAGTAGCTTGTAATCTCTAAAAGATATTTAATTGCCCCTACTTCGTTCATAGTCATCACGCGGGTAAATTCAGCCAACAATGAGGGAAAGGGGGGGGGGGGAGAATTAAGATGTTTAGTTGGAGTTTTAAAAAATTTTGGATTTAAAAAGAGATGAATGTATTACACGAATTAGATGTTATAATGAGTAAATGAGATACTTCAAATTAGACATATTCCCATTTCAAATAGATGTTTAATTTCACAAAAGAAAGCAAACATTAATAAAGTGTCGATTCATCAATATTAAAATAACGACGTTTTTAGTCTTGTGGTGGGATAGGTTTGCCGTCTCTTTAATGAATCAACTAGACAAAATAATTTCTTTAAGTTTCGATCTAAGGTTTACAGCAGTAAAAAAATGTATAAAAATATTGACGTGTCACTTATAAAATTAGAACCTGCCATTGACGAGTTTAAAACCTAATCCCGCTACATGTAACAAGGACCATAACTGAGGTAAAAAAAATATTTATTTCCCTTTAGCTACACTGGCTATTTGAATGAGGACAGATAACAAAATATTCATGTAAACATTTCAAACTTTAAACCCTGAAACCACAATGGTGTTTTGATATTTAAAAAAGCAGGATCAACAAAAACTTTGACAGTATGGATCAGTGGGATACTGTACTTCTCCCAATAAAATATCATAAATGATTCAAATTGAAAAATTGCCTGCTGATTATCTAAGACGAAAAATTCTTTCATTTTAATCTGCTCGTCTGAATTTGTTAGTATTTTACTGTCAATATTTGAACAACGCTTGAATATTTGTTAAAATTCGTTCTTATTTTATTAAATAGTCGAAAATTAAAAAGCATTAAGTTGTCAAATCATTGATAAAAAATGATATTTCGTTATAAGACGAGCTTCGTGTATATGTTTATCAGTTATGTTTAAGATAATCATACATTGCACAAATTTCCATTTTGTTTTTACTTTTCATAATCTATTTTTACTTTCGCCATTGCCATTATTAAAATAGTCCCAGAAACAAGTGGTTCACTGACCCTAACAGAATATATATATATATATATATATATATATATATATATATATATATATATATATATATATATATATATATATATATATATATATATATATATATATATATATATATATATATATATATAACGTTTTCTTGATTCTTGGTGTGGTAACCAAACCTAACCCGTGGCGTTATAAACGTTATATGTCTACAGGAATAAAGCTTTCAATACATAAGCTTTATAGGGACAGCTTAAGCGTTGTAGTTAAAAACGCCAGTAGTTTCCCATACTCTGATTACTGATCTACGTGTCTTTATCTAAAAATGATCGTTAACGAATTATCTGTTGGATTCTAAATACACCTTCATCAAGGAAGCTATCATCTAATTGTTGCTATACACACCTTCTTCAAAGACGATCGTTAACTGATTGAGAAATAAACTTTTTTTATAACTGCTTATTGAATCAAAACCTGTCGGGAAGATAACTCGGTAAATCTTGCAGCATCACGGAGGATAACCACGGGCCGCGAGATCTCGCGAGAAGTAGATAAATACACCGCGGCATCTAAACTCAGCATTCCACAGTCATCGTGTGGGGGAGGCCTCCTTTGATGTGGAACAAGACTAGATCGATGCCTATTCAACTACCTAATTAATGTGTTAATTACCTTTATCTTGACCACCACGATAGTTATGCCGCTGTTTACCTGGTATTGTGTAGGTAATGGTGGGGAGGATGTTGTGTGTAGGTAATGGTGGGGGGGGGGGGTTGTTGTGTGTAGGTAATGGTGGGGAGGATGTCGTGTGTAGGTAATGGTGGGGGGGGATGTTGTGTAGGTAATGGTGGGGAGGATGTCGTGTGTAGGTAATGGTGTGGGGGGATGTTGTGTAGGTAATGGTGGGGAGGATGTTGTGTGTAGGTAATGGTGGGGGGGGATGTTGTGTAGGTAATGGTGGGGGGAATGTTGTGTGTAGGTAATGGTGGGGGGGGGATGTTGTGTGTGGGTAATGGTGGGGGGGGATGTTGTGTGTAGGTAATGGTGGGAGAATGTTGTGTGTAGGTAATGGTGGGGGGGGATGTTGTGTGTGGGTAATGGTGGGGAAGATGTTGTGTGTAGGTAATGGTTAGGAAGATGTTGTGTGTGGGTAATGGTGGGGGGGGGATGTTGTGTGTGGGTAATGGTGGGGAAGATGTTGTGTGTAGGTAATGGTGGGGAGGATGTGGTGTGTAGGTAATGGTGGGGAGGATGTTGTGTGTAGGTAATGGTGGGAGGATGATGTGTGTAGGTGTGGGGAGGATGTTGTGTGTAGATAATGGTGGGGAGGATGTTGTGTGTAGGTAATGGTGGGGAGGATGTTGTGTGTAGGTAATGGTGGGAGGATGTTGTGTGTAGGTAATGGTTAGGAAGATGTTGTGTGTGGGTAATGGTGGGGAGGATGTTGTGTGTAGGTAATGGTGGGGAGGATGTTGTGTGTAGGTAATGGTGGGGAGGATGTTATGTGTAGGTAATGATGGGGAAGATGTGTGTGGGTAATGGTGGGGAGGATGTTGTGTGTAGGTAATGGTGGGGAGGATGTTGTGTGTAATAGTGGGGAGGATGTTGTGTGTAGGTAATGGTGGGGAGGATGTTGTGTGTAGGTAATGGTGGGGAGGATGTTGTGAGTAGGTAATGGTGGGGAGGATGTTGTGAGTAGGTAATGGTGGGGAGGATGTTGTGTGTAGGTAATGGTGGGGAGGATGTTGTAAGTAGGTAATGGTGGGGAGGATGTTGTGTGTAGGTAATGGTGGGGAGGATGTTGTGTGGGTAATGGTGGGGAGGATGTTGTGAGTAGGTAATGGTGGGGAGGATGTTGTGTGTAGGTAATGGTGGGGAGGATGTTGTGTGTAGGGTGGGGAGGATGTTGTGAGTAGGTGATGGTGGGGAGGATGTTGTGTGGGTAATGGTGGGGAGGATGTTGTGTGTAGGTAATGGTGGGGAGGATGTTGTGTGTAGGGTGGGGAGGATGTTGTGTGGGTAATGGTGGGGAGGATGTTGTGAGTAGGTAATGGTGGGGAGGATGTTGTGTGTAGGTAATGGTGGGGAGGATGTTGTGAGTAGGTAATGGTGGGGAGGATGTTGTGTGTAGGGTGGGGAGGATATTGTGTGTAGGTGGGGAGGATGTTGTGTGTAGGTAATGGTGGGGAGGATGTTGTGTGTAGGTAATGGTGGGGAGGATGTTGTGTGTAGGTAATGGTGGGGAGGATGTGTGTGTAGGTAATGGTGGGGAGGATGTTGTGTGTAGGTAATGGTGGGGAGGATGTTGTCTGTAGGTGGGGAAGATGTTGTGTGTAGGTAATGGTGGGGAGGATGTTGTGTGTAGGTAATGGTGGGGAGGATGTTGTGTAGGTAATGGTGGGGAGGATGTTGTGTGTAGGTAATGGTGGGGAGGATGTTGTCTGTAGGTGGGGAAGATGTTGTGTGTAGGTAATGGTGGGGAGGATGTTGTGTGTAGGTAATGGTGGGGAAGATGTTGTGTGTAGGTAATGGTGGGGAGGATGTTGTGTGTAGGTAATGGTGGGGAGGATGTTGTGTGTAGGTGGGGAGGATGTTGTGTGTGGGTAATGGTGGGGGGATGTTGTGTGTAGGTAATGGTGGGGAGGATGTTGTGTATAGGTAATGGTGGGGAGGATGTTGTGTGTAGGTAATGGTGGGGAGGATGTTGTGTGTAGGTAATGGTGGGGAGGATGTTGTGTATAGGTAATGGTGGGGAGGATGTTGTGTGTAGGTAATGGTGGGGGGGATGTTGTGTGTAGGTAATGGTGGGGAGTATGTTGTGTGTGGGTAATGGTGGGGAGGATGTTGTGTGTAGGTAATGGTGGGGTGGGATGTTGTGTGTAGGTAATGGTGGGGGGGGATGTTGTGTGTAGGTAATGGTGGAGAAGATGTTGTGTGTAGGTAATGGTGGGAAGGATGTTGTGTGTAGATAGTGGTGGGGAGGATGTTGTGTGTAGGGTGGGGAGGATGTTGTGTGTAGGTAATGGTGGGGAGGATGTTGTGTGTAAGATGGGGAGGATGTTGTGAGTAATGGTGGGGAGGATGTTGTGTGTAGGTAATGGTGGGGAGGATGTTGTGTGTAGGTAATGGTGTGGAGGATGTTGTGTGTAGGTAATGTTGGGGAGGATGTTGTGTGTAGGTAATGTTGGGGAGGATGTTGTCTGTAGGTGAGGAGGATGTTGTGTGTAGGTAATGGTGGGGAGGATGTTGTCTGTAGGTGGGGAGGATGTTGTGTGTAGGTAATGGTGGGGAAGATGTTGTGTGTAGGTAATGGTGGGGAAGATGTTGTGTGTAGGAAATGGTGGGGAAGATGTTGTGTGTAGGTAATGGTGGGGAAGATGTGTGTAGGTAATGGTGGGGAGGATGTTGTGTGTAGGTAATAGTGGGGAGGATGTTGTGTGTGGGTAATGGTGGGGAAGATGTGTGTGTAGGTAATGGTGGGGAGGATGTTGTGTGTAGGTAATGGTGGGGAGGATGTTGTGTGTAGGTAATGGTGGGGAGGATGTTGTTTGTGGGTAATTGTGGGGAAGATGTTGTGTGTAGGGTGGGGAGGATGTTGTGTGTAGGTAATGGTGGGGAGGATGTTGTGTGTAGGTAATGGTGGGGAGGATGTTGTGTGTGTGTAATGGTGGGAAAGATGTGATGACGGTATCTTCTGTATTGATCGGTATGCAGGATGGAAGGTTGGGAGATGGAGTGGTCTTTTAAGGGAATTATATATAGAGTGCTGCCCCCTGCCATACACGCTAAGTGGTAAGGGCGACATTAAATATACATGGAGGTTAAACATTCATCAGAGGTGTATACAATATACATTGGGGTTACATATTCATCAGAGTTGGTATACATTATACATCGGGGTTGAACATTTATTTTAGGTGGTATACAATATATATGGGTGGTAGGCATTTATCAGAGGTTGTATACAATATGAAAGTAAAAAGTTTCCCTTCAAACCTGATGGTCTATGGGGCAGGTGAAGTAGAGTTCACCTGTTTCTGTGAACTCGGCATATGACTAGATGGTGTGGTAGCACAGCCATTCATCAGAAGTGGTATACATTACACAAGGTAGGTAGCCATTCATCAGAGGTAGTATACATTACACAAGGTAGGTAGCCATTCATCACGGGTAGTATACATTACACAAGGTAGGTAGCCATTCATAATGATGATTAATATAGTATACACGGGCTGGAATGTGGAGTAATTACCCATCTCATTAGTTGAAACGTGTGTGTATGGCTTTAAACTGAATTCATTACATTTTATATTTTAGTAATATGTGTTAAGCTTACATATAACATTACACTTATTAACCCCAACATTATTTGTTCCCTAGACTTTTATCAACATATTTTATACTCTTTCATCTATACCAACACGGGCATTCAAAAGACTGTTTAAACAACTACATTTTAAACTATTGACACACTCTTTGTGTTTAACCACTGATCCATTAACGGTATGTATCTAAAGCGTGATGTTTTCTAGCGGACCCCCGAGAAGCAAACATCACGGGAAGTGGATGATACAACCGGGCTAGTGTTTGCCAGCGTTTTAACACTGGTCCGTTCTCTAGTAGTTCCTGGTTAGGGGGATCTCACTACAAGACACAACTTACAAATAACGCTTGACGTGCCAATATACCTCGAGGAAACTGTCTAGCAAGACGTGCAACAAAGTAGAAGACGTCCAGCAACAGAATAGACGTCCAAAGAGAGAAGAGATGTCATACAACAGACGAGACGTCCTTCAAGATAAGAAACTCCAACAATGTAGGAGACGTAGACGTTCATTAAGAACGTCCCAAAAAGCAAGAGACGTCCATTTAAAAAAGGACGTCCAAAAAGGCAGACGTCTAACAAAGCAAAGGGACGTCCACTAGTTCTACAAGGCAAAAGACGAGAAACACGTCCACAGACGTCCACAGACGTCGTTCGAAGCTAGAGACGTTTAATAAAACAAAGCAGACGTCAAACACAAAACCGGAAACAACCAACACATCCAAGCACAGAACACGTCATTCACAACTCATCTGCGCCAAACGCGATCTTGTGTATTTTTGTTGGAGGTGATCACATGCTTTTGTTGAAGGTGATCACATGCTTTTGTTGGAGGTGATCACATGCTTTTGTTGGAGGTGATCACATGCTTTTGTTGAAGGTGATCACATGCTTTTGTTGAAGGTGATCACATGCTTTTGTTGTAGGTGATCACATGCTTTTGTTGGAGGTGATCACATGCTTTTGTTGTAGGTGATCACATGCTTTTGTTGGAGGTGATCACATGCTTTTGTTGAAGGTGATCACATGCTTTTGTTGAAGGTGGTCACATGCTTTTGTTGAAGGTGATCACATGCTTTTGTTGAAGGTGATCACATGCTTTTGCTGAAGGTGATCACATGCTTTTGTTGAAGGTGATCACATGCTTTTGTTGAAGGTGATCACATGCTTTTATTTCTGTAACAGAACAACGAACGTCTAGCCGTGTATTTCAAAACGTCATCTCGAAATGGATTGTGGATTAACCGACTTATGTTCAATAAATCCAGTGGATTAAAGTATGGAAGTCAAGTAGCTTATTGCCTGTGGTTTAATGTATTTAGTCTTTTATTATGTAGCCCATTATTGCCTGTGGTTTAAAGTATGTAGCCCATTATTGCCTGTGGTTTAAAGTATGTAGCCCATTATTGCATGTGGTTTAAAGTATGTAGCCCATTATTGCCTGTGGTTTAAAGTATGTAGCCCATTATTGCCTGTGGTTTAAAGTATGTAGCCCATTATTGCCTGTGGTTTAAAGTATGTAGCCCATTATTGCCTGTGGTTTAAAGTATGTAGCCCATTATTGCCTGTGGTTTCAAGTTATGTAGCCCATTATTGCCTGTGGTTTAAAGTATGTAGCCCATTATTGCCTGTGGTTTCAAGTATGTAGCCCATTATTGCCTGTGGTTTAAAGTATGTAGCCCATTATTGCCTGTGGTTTAAAGTATGTAGCCCATTATTGCCTGTGGTTTATGTAGCCCATTAATGCCTGTGGTTTAAAGTATGTAGCCCATTATTGCCTGTGGTTTAAAGTATGTCGCCCATTATTGCCTGTGGATAAATCGACTTCTGCTCACTCTAACGGCAGACGATTGGCTCAAGTTGTGACCACGTGACCGTCGATCGATGTTTATTCTCTCCCTTTAGGCATTTAAGATTCTGGCCGTCTGAGGCAGACATTAATAATTAGTGTCTGTCTGTACCAGCCAATGTCTGTCTGTACCAGCCAATGTCTGTCTGTACCAGCCAATGTCTGTCTGCGCAAGTAAATGTCGTGTTTACAAGGCAATATCCGTACAAATCCATGTATGTCTGTATAAATCAATGTCTGTCTTTACAAGCTAACATCAGCTAGTTTCAGCCTTCATAAGTCAAAGTCTGTCTGTGCAAACCTATGTAGATCAATCTCCGCACACAACATAATTGTTTAGATACCCAAGTGGGGGAAGGAGGCGTGGGGGGGGGGGGGGGGCAATGGGGTCAAAGGTTGACGTTATTTGTGTTCTAAGCCAAGCATTAAAAACAGAAAGTACAGAATAAGAAAAAAGATGATGCCACGAACTCGAGTACAAAGATAGGACCAATTTTCTGGTGACGACCTAGACGACTTACCACCAAACTACATTTTGACCACCATTAGTGTATTGCTGGCAAGATCAGCTGACCATTGTGTAAGCAAATCAAAGATGGGCTGAGACTAAGTCAGTTCAACATTAATATTGCTTGTAATTAAATCAGTTAAATTTAACTGTAGATAAAATCTTTCGGTACATTGTTTTATAAATTTAAAATAATTAATTCATAATACGATTTGAAATGCCTATAACGTGATCATTCAATCAAAATCTTTATTTATCAAACAAATGCAAGAAAGTAATTCCTATTTATAATCACAACATGTGTTAACTGTTAAAGAAAATCCGTCCTGGTCTGAACACCATAAACAAGCAATGGAGTGGTGACCCTTAGTGACTTCCCTTTACCCCAATCAATACAGCTTGCCGGTAAGGACAAGAGGTCAACAATGTTTGCCAGCAGACGCCTACATACAACTTAACGTCTACCTTTCTACGTCAAAATTTACAAACTAGTACATCAAAATTTGCATTGTCTTGCTGTTATAAGAATAATACGTATTATTATTTCAATAGATGTGATTATTTATTATTTTTTTGTAACAAATACTTACTTTCGCTTCCAATTGCTTACGAAATCACATACTAACTAAACCACAATTTTAAATTTTAGATATAATACAAACATCCTTTTTATGAATTTGGTTTATAAATTTATAAAATCACTGATACAAATGATGAATGTGGTTACACATCAACGTAAATTTGTTTATCAACTGCATCACCGACACATTGGTGGTCCTTCAGGGATAGCCCACAACACCGACAACAGTGTCGGTCCTACGGTGCTTGCCCACTACACCGACGACACAGTACCGGTGTTACCGACACCACTATAGAAAAACACAACCAAATAAAAAGAAATGCAAAAAAAAATCGACCTAGTCGTCGCGTAAGAGAAATAGACTCTCCTGTGTCGTAGCCTTTAGACGGCTCACTCCGGGAGAAAGAGGGTCACATTACGTGGCGGACAGTTTAGGGGGTGAGGAGGGGAGGGAGGGGTGGGTGGTCGCTCGGCTAGCCGGTGAGCGGCTGGTGTAATTGAAAAGACGAACGGGAAAAAAATAAGGACGGATAGCGAGCAGATAAGTAGTGGAGAATTAACTTGATTAGCTATCACGTTATACAGTGGCAGATATGGCTTTCTTGATCAATGTGAATGTATATATTATGTATAGATATATGTATTTATATATGTATATATATATAAATATAAATATAAATATATATATATATATATATATATATATATATATATATATATATATATATATATATATATATATATATACAATTTTAGGATACAGTATGAAAATCAATTTTATGAAGGTCGTTGTTAAAAATGAAAATGAATAGTCTGGCGTTAATGATGTTTATTTTATGATAGAACTGACATAACGTAATGGATGGTTGGATTATTGTGTGGCAGTAGGGTTGTGTTGTATGGTTAGATTGGGTGGTTAGGCTGTATGGTTAGGTTGGGTGGTTAGGTTGTATGGTTAGGTTGGGTGGTTCGGTTGGATGGTTAGGTTGAATGGTTGGGTTGTATGGTTAGGTTGGGTGGTTGGGTTGTATGGTTAGGTTGTATGGTTAGGTTGTATGGTTAGGTTGGATGGTTGGGTTGTATGGTTAGGTTGGATGGTTAGGTTGGATGGTTAGGTTGGATGGTTAGGTTGGATGGTTGTGTTGTATGGTTAGGTTGGGTGGTTGGGTTGTATGGTTAGGTTGGATGGTTGGGTTGTATGGTTAGGTTGGGTGGTTAGGTTGGGTGGTTCGGTTGTATGGTTAGGTTGGGTGGTTAGGTTGGGTGGTTAGGTTGGGTGGTTAGGTTGGGTGGTTAGGTTGTATGATTAGGTTGAGTGGTTCGGTTGTATGGTTAGGTTGGATGGTTGGGTTGTATGGTTAGGTTGGATGGTTGGGTTGGATGGTTGGGTTGTGTTAGGTTGGATGGTTAGGTTGGATGGTTGGGTTGTAGGGTTGGGTTGGATGGTTAGGTAGGATGGTTAGGTTGTATGGTTAGGTTGGATGGTTGGGTTGTATGGTAAGGTTGGGTGGTTAGGTTGTGTGGTTAAGTTGGATGGTTAGGTTGTATGGTTAGGTTGGATGGTTAGGTTGTATGGTTAGGTTGTATGGTTAGGTTGGATGGTTGGGTTGTATGGTTAGGTTGTATGGTTAGGTTGGATGGTTAGGTTGTATCGTTAGGTTGGATGGTTGGGTTGTATGGTTAGGTTGGGTGGTTAGATTGGATGGTTGGGTTGTTTGGTTAAGTTGGATGGTTAGGTTAAATGGTTGGGTTGTATGGTTAGGTTGGATGGTTAGGTTAAATGGTTATCTTTAAACGCGTGATTCAGTGACTTAAACAGCTAAACACACACACACACCACATCAGTGCCACACACTCAAGGACACAGCGCTCTTACACACAAACAAACACCACAGCAACACCACAAGACACACTTATCAAAACACCGTGATGGATTAGGTAATTGACGCAATGGCACGCGCTTGTTGGCGCTCACGAGAAAGATTGCGACTAAATATAGTCGTTAAATGTCTAAAAATAGCTAATGGAAAACACAAGAGGACATAGCCCTAGGCCGTCCTCAACAGTTTGCCATGGCCATAAGAATTTTTTTAGATAGAATTTTTTTTTCTTTCTTAAAGTTCGGACGCAAGGTGTATTGGGATAGAGGAAGTAGAGCGCATCTTAATAATCTAAATGTATACTCATCTTTTTAAACTGAAAGACCACAGAAATGAGAAGCCTTCCTTATTAAAAACCATCAAAATGAAAGAACCTTAAAAAAAGAATTTTCACTGGACCCCACAGAAATAAGAGCCCATAGTGATCAAAGGCTATAAAAATAAAAGCAAATTAAAATAAAAGCCCATTATAGAAATAAAAGCCCGAAGAAAAATCCCAATCCTAAACAGAACTGAGAGCATATTATGGTTTTATAGTTCATTGAAATTACAAAAGCTGTTTAAAGTGTAAAGACTTCTAACCAATAGTGTTTAATTGATTAATCGACACTCCGTTACAGTATTTTTAACATACTCTAAAATGATATTTTCAAGGCCAGTAGAAAATTAAATTATGTTCCAAAAGTAGTGTCCCTTGGTAATTCTACCCTTTTATTTTCTTCACAAGAATAGAATTATTTTTTTAGAAGGTCTGCTATATGATGTAAAAATTTCTGACAATGCTCATTTAATATGAAATTCGCTAATAAAACTGGACTTTTCCGTCTGCTTTATTCCGACCGGAAATGCTCGCTGATGACGCAATTGCAAGCTAAAAATTATCCAATCATTTTGTTGAATGGTAAAGGGAGGGGTGGAGGGGGGGGGAGAATCCAGACCCGGAAACAAAACAATTGACTGGTGCCATTAAAACTAACAACAACAGGGTTAATTAATGAAACAAGTGCCACCATCATTAGATTTAATTAATACAGCAAGAGCCAACAACATCTGGGATAATTAATACAACAAAAAACGCCGACATCATCAAATTTAATTAATACATGAAGCAGCGACACCATCAAGGTTATTAAATAGAAAAAACGACAACATCACCAGCAAACGACGACAACATCACTTAATACAACAAGCAGCGACGCCATCAAGTTTATTAAATAGAACAAACGACAACATCACCAACAAATGACGACTACATCACTTAGTACAACAAACAGCGACGCCATCAAGGTTATTAAATAGAACAAACGACGACAACGCCAAAAGAAACAACCCAGCACAGTGCCGGCTATTTAAGCCGTGTAGGTTTAAATTGTAAGGAAACAACAGAGGCTAGAGACACAGGTGTGGTTTCACTGTACAGTGCAGGTAATGATGTCATGTGCTACTGACACTGCAGGTATAGATTTCATATGCTACTGACACTGCAGGTAATGATTTCATGTGCTACTGACACTGCAGGTATAGATGTCATATGCTACTGACACTGTAGGTATAGATGTCATGTGCTTCTGACACTGTAGGTATAGATGTCATGTGCTTCTGACACTGTAGATGTCATGTGCTACTGACACTGCAGGTATAGATGTCATGTGCTACTGACACTGTAGGTATAGATGTCATGTGCTTCTGACACTGTAGATGTCATGTGCTACTGACACTGCAGGTATAGATGTCATGTGCTACTAAACACTATAGATGTCATGTGCTACTGACACTGCAGGTAATGATGTCATGTGCTACTGACACTATAGATGTCATGTGCTTCTGACACTGTAGGTAATGATATCCGTCGTGTGGGTTGTCGGCCTTACTTGATAACAAGATCTGAGGTGGATGTACCCTGATGACACTGATGACACTAATGACACTGATGACTGGGATGATGTACCCATATACCACTAACTGGTGTATGATCCCATATGCCACTAACTGGTGTATGATCCCATATGCCACTAACTGGTGTATGATCCCATATGCCACTAACTGGTGTATGATCCCATATGCCACTAACTGGTGTATGATCCCATATGCCACTAACTGGTGTATGAACCCATATGCCACTAACTGATGTATAAACCCATATGCCACTAACTGGTGTATGAACCCATATGCCACTAACTGATGTATAAACCCATATGCCACTAACTGATGTATAAACCCATATGCCACTAACTGGTGTATGAACCCATATGCCACTAACTGATGTATAAACCCATATGCCACTAACTGATGTATAAACCCATATGCCACTAACTGGTGTATGAACCCATATGCCACTAACTGGGAATGAACCTATATAACACTGAAACCGAGGACAATGAACCCAAACCACCAAAATCCCCAGACAACTCTAAAGTATTGTGTCTGGAACATCTGACTGACAAACCAGGATACCCCTTCCCCCCTCCCCCTCCCCCCAACCACTCTGTTGTCGTCTGGTCGATACGGCTCATCACATACCAAAACAGAATTATTTTTGTTGTTGTTGCGCCAAGTCGTTTGTCTGATGTTGTCGAGATGTAAGCAATGGAGGGGTCGGGACGTACTGGGGGGGGGGGGCACGGGAAGTAGGGAATGGTGGAGTCGGGACGGAGAGAGTGCGGGGGTCGGCATGTGGTGGGAGGATCGAAATATAAGGAGTTTGGAGGATAGGAAAGCAGGGATTAGAAAGGTGAAGGACGTAGGGGGTGTTTTCTTAGGGTCGTAAGGAAGAAAGAGGTGTGGCTGAAGGAGAGGGGGGGGGGGCGGCGTGACGTACTTATGCAAGGCTTAGAAAGGTTGGACGTAATATGCACATTTTTAACCAATGGCCCCCACACCCTGTTTTAAACTGCGGCCACACGTCGCCAGTCTCGCTACACATCGGATTTTTAATTGGTCTCGTCCATCACGTGACTGATTTATATACATATATATATATATATATATATATATATATATATATATATATATATATATATATATATATATATCCCTCGTACTAGCATTGGTAGAAAGTAGAAAGACATGAAGACTTGTCTCTCCAAACACGAAGTTTTTTAAATGTTGATGAGACAAAACGTCTTCGCTGGCGTCCGGCTTGTCATTTGCTTGGAGCTGGACGGCCAACATGGAAGACTTGCTTGGAGCTGGACGGTCAAAATAGAAGACTTGCTTGGAGCTGGACGGCCAACATGGAAGATTTGCAGCTGTGAGGTGGCTGATACGATACAAGGGGTGGGGGTGGGGACAATTGACATCAGAAGACACATCAAGATCTGATGGGAGATGTAAAGGGATGGAGTTAAATGGCTGTTAGGAGGATGAGTCTCCGAGTCCACCCAGCTTTAATAGGTACCTGACTCGCGTTAGGGAAAGTAAAGGCGGCTGGGTATAGTGCTGACCACACCAGACTTTCATATCTGGAGGTCAAGAAAATAAACTCTACTTCGTCTTCTTCACTATGGGTCGTCTGGTCTGGTATTGAATCTTTCTTTTACTTTTTAACTCAAACATCTCTGGCAGGAGTGGGTGTATGCGAGGTTGTGATACAACAAAAACATGTTACAGGGGTGAGGTGGGCGGAGTCAACATGATCATCCAATCAGTGCATTTGTTGATGTCCCAGCGACTCCTTCGCACTTCCTGCTTCACAAGCCCATGTTGCCTGATGACTTTGGGGAAGGGGGGAGGGGTGGAAGACGACCTTCCACCTACCTGTGATGTCACCATATCATCCTCCTCCCCCCCCCCCTCCCGCTGTACGTCTATGTTCTTACATGCGTAGTACAGACGAATCGCTAGTTAATACGTCGATCAATTTACGTTTAGGACACTAAAACAAATACTAGATGTGCAGATTTCTATATATAAAAAAAGATTTAATTAAGATCCACCAATCACTTTTACTTGAGATTGTCACGTGACGGTTTAAATAAAATAAAAACATCCCCCAAGTTGAGAATTCCCGTGGTGGCCTCTGACCAGTGTTTCTTCCAGACTTTTTTCTCCTGGGGGGCACTTGAAATTTTCGGGGGAGGGGGGGGGGGGGGGTAGACTTTCTTCGGGGGGACGGACACTGTTAAATGTATATATATTCTATAAACATTCCATTTCGTTCGGGTGGGGGGCGGTAGACTTTCTTCGGGGGGGGGGGGGCGGAGGGAGATGCCTGGAAGAAACTCTGCCTCTGACTATATATCCTCAATCATAAACCAGACATCTATACTTACACCCAGCTTTAAACAACACACTGTGATGTAACACATGATAAAAATAAACCACCATCAACCTCTGCGGACCGTACGCACTGCTGACGATTCCAAAATTCCAGTTATCTAAAAATAGAAAAACCCACAGAAAAACAATGCGGATCTACGTCAGTGCGCGGATGGGATGCGCAGTGCAAAGGGAACATCTTTACCTCAATGTGTACAGTACACGGCATTTCCCGAGTAAGCAGGGGCCATAAATCCGTCTCCTGGGGAAAAATGATACCCTAGAGTTATGTCCCCATCGTGTGTCCTCTACTAAAGAGTAGGATTTTGTTGCCGCTACTTTGTCTGTGTCTTCATTTACTGCTCACAGTGTGTGTAGGGTAATGAAGTCATTTGTTTGTCTGTCTAACGCTTGACCTTGGTGTACTCATGCGTGTACACATAAATAAAGATGTACACATACACATGTACTCATGTCCACATTGGTATATCAACAATTGTTAATATAAGACCGGCCACCATTTAACTATCCAAGGCCGATCATCAGAGAGTTATTCAAGGCCTATAATCAGAGAGGTATTCAAGGTCAACCATCAGACACTATTCCAAGGCCGATCATCAGAGAGTTGTTCAAGGTCAATCATCAGACACTAATTCAAGGCTGATCATCAGAGAGTTATTCAAGGCCGATCATCAGAGAGTTACTCAAGGCCGATCATCAGAGAGTTATTCAAGGCCGATCATCAGAGAGTTATTCAAGGCCGATCATCGGAGAGTTGTTCAAGGCCGATCATCAGAGAGTTATTCAAGGCCGATCATCAGAGAGTTATTCAAGGCCGATCATCAGAGAGTTATTCAAGGCCGATCATCAGAGAGTTATTCAAGGCCGATCATCAGACAGTAAACTAAGGCCGATCAACCAGCTCTATTGGCCGCACAAAGAAAAAAATTGACCACTGCATGTACAAACACCTAAAAACAGAGAAAAAATGCACCAAGCTCCCCCCCCCCCAACCAATTCACCCGAAACCTCACAGCTACGAAAATCTTTACTGCGTGTTTATCCAACGATTCAATTCATTTTTTCGTTCAAATATTATTTGTCATGTATTTCAGTTTGGACCTTCTTTTTTTTCTATGTGACGTATTTCCGGTGAACTCCGTCTTTCATACCACCGACTTTTCAACAAGCAAATCCAAAATGGTTGTCGCCTGTTTGGTCTGGTGTCTGAAGTCTGTCGTCTGCTCCGTCCCCGGGCCCGGGCGGTGCGTCAGACGGGAGTCACGTGAGCTGAATGAACGGTTGGGCTGAGTACACATCGCCGTCGTCTGCAGCTGTCGCTATCTCGCGAGAACATCCGGGGAATTTCATGACGTCATTACTTCAGGGGAAATGGGACGGAGTGGTCTAGTGGTAGAGAGCTGGACTGCTAACCCGTAAGTTTCGAGTTCGAATCCGGATTCAAGTCAGTAGACCGTCCCTGAGTCCACCCAACTCTGATGGGTACCTAACTCACGTTAGGGAAACAAAGGCGGCTGGGCATAGTGATGACCACACTATCTCTTCATATGCAGAGGTCAATGAAACAGTGAACTCTACTTCACTTGTCCTAAAGATCGTCACGTTTGAAAAGGGAACTTTATTTTTTTACTTTTACATCTGGGCGCTTCATGACAAAATGGTCGGTGCAAAAAAAAAAAAAGTAAGTATCCTTTTGAGCTTATTTAAATGGTTTTCTTTGGGAAGCTCCTGCGACAGTGCTGATTCCAAGCTGAACAGGTAACATCCAGTCCCATCAGATGTGTGAGGGGGGGGGGGGTCTAATACATGAACAGCATCTGGCTCTTCTCAACCTAGGGCCCAGGCTTTGGGTTTGGATTTTCAAATGCGCAATTCTCCAATGGTTTAATTAGACTACGGAGCCATACTATTATTTTATTGAAGCTATAGATGACCATATATGGTCATGTTTGGAATAATTTGACGTCACACGACGTGGACTGTTGGCAGACGTGTAGATATCCTGTATAAAAGTATTTCTATGATGTTCGCCTTTCACTCCTTCCCCCCCCCCCCACCACCACCACACACACACAAACACTCAAAGCTATCCACAACAAACTAGTAACGCCAACTGTTTTTTTTTTCATAGTCCTTGTTTAACACATTATGGATCTACATATGATACACAGATACGCAGAATCTATTGAAGTCCCGATACACAGATATGCAGTCCTACACACATATGTTAATCTGATATACAATATGTATAAAAGTCATCCACCTACAAGCCATTGTCAAGATAGTATATAACAAAGATACTAGAAATATGATTAGTTGTTGTGTAGCTATCATTTAGAAACTGCAGTCAACCCTCTAGTGTGATTAAAAAATATTTTCCACGTACACTCATTTACCAACCCTAATTCTTGCGTATTTTCTATTGACATAGTAACCATAGTAACCGCATCTAATTCCACAAATGTACATTTTTAAAAAATCATGAAATTAAAATTAAAACATAATAGCTGGCTTACATTTTTCTTCTACCCTTATATCTTCTAATATCCCCCCCCCCCCTCCGCCAATATTCCTCTCCCCCCCTATATTTCCCCCCCCCCCCCCACTATACCCCGCTCAACCTATCCCCACCACACACCACCGCGTGTGATAACGTGTTTACAAGACCAGCATCCATGGTGTGTGCTGATTACAATCTAGATATTCCATTTATTTCATTTTTTTTTTCACGGCGCATGGAATTTATCAATCAGCCCATTGAGGTAATCGTTGCTTTTAATCAGAGCGACTGTCATATGGGAGAGAATGAGGGGGGGGGGGGGGTCAACATGTCAGAAGTGGAGGGGGGAAGGAGGGGGGGGGGGGCGACAAGAGGCCCCGGTCATACAACATTCTTTAATGAGCGCAGAGGAATATTTCCGTCTCTAAAAGATGAAAGTATATATATATATATATATATATATATATATATATATATATATATATATATATATATATATATATATATATATTCACAGACACATCGCAAATGTCATCAATGCGTTTTTATACATTAAACATGTCACATTTATAGTAGTTTCTTGAGGAGCTAATAATGTCAGTGTTATTCTTTATATTGTGCTAATCTCTTGTTCAGATAGGAACACACAGTGTGATAAAAGGTCACATTTTATTTCAATTTTTGTGGTAATAGGCAAAACATTCATGACGTGCACAGGCATAACTTCAGCACAAATTGAATAGTTAAATCCTTTTTTTAAACTACTTATTGTACGTATTAATTTTATATAGTACGGCCTATTGGTTTCCGATCAAAGTGCTGTTAGCTTAGGATAGTCTGTCGCCCCACGTGGAATATAGGCCGCTGACAGTGTCAAGAGCTTTCCAGGCATCTCTGTCCTGGGCTAGTCTCTCCAACTGTCCCCAGGTGTATCCAATCTTCTTGGTGTCTTCTTCAAGGTCACGTCTACAGGTCTTCCTTGGTCTGCCTCTTTTCTTATTTCCTTGTGGATTCTAGGTGAGGGCCTGTCTTGTTATGCTAATACATCTCCATTTTAAGAATACTATGTAGTTATTCATTAATGTTGGTGTGAGTGTACAAATAACATATATAGACTCCGGAATATGTATATAAATAATGGTTGGCCCTGCTCTCCAAACTGCCGTCAATCCTGCTTTCTGTCCGGCCGTCCGTTCTCCCACTGTCCGACCGTCCATCTTTATGTAGCCTAAGTTTGACCGTCCATCCTACCCTCCGTTCAACCGTCCATCCGCCCGACCGTCCATGCTACCCTCCGTTCGCTCTCCAAGCTGACACATAATGCGATTACAAAAGAGAAGATGGCAAATAGGCTTAGAAGATAAGGCCAGACGACCGGTGTGTTGACGCACGACTCCGATAATATCCGAGAGAAGGGGGGGGGGGGGACACAAAGCATGTTTTATGGGCCAGAACTGGCAGTGATTTAGAGCCAAAAAACAAGACGGGACGGTGCTAGTTCAGACATGACGTCAGGCGGCTCCTCACAAAAATAAAAAGCCGAACTATTTCTGTGTCGTAATCAGCTGCTGTTTTTTTTTTAATCGACGCTCGTGGGATAAGAATTTTCGAGTTTAAGAGTTTTAAGGATCATACTATTATAGGGAACAACGTAAACATGTGTTTTTAATAGAATATATAAAAGTTCATTTTTATAAGATTAGGTTCTTAAAGATTTATATAAGAGCGATATTTTTTTTACAGTAAATCGATATTCGTATATGATAGAGATTTTTTATCATCGATACTGCATATATCTGGAAACTCGTCAAACGTTAAATATGTCGAGGTTATGGTTTGTTAGTTTTGTGGAGTGCAAGTTATGTGGAGCTACTAGGTTTGTGGGATGTACAGTTTATTTGGCTATCTATATGCCACATGTGTGACTAGACTGAAACTGTGTTTTTCTTCTTCGTTTTTTGTTTTAGACGTTGTTCCAACCTTCAAATCTAGCATCAACCTTCAAACCAACCTTCAAATCTAGCAACAACCTTCAAACTAACTTTCATATCTAGCAACAACCTTCATATCTAGCAACAACCTTCAAATCTAGCACCAACCTTCAAATCTAACACCAACCTTCAAATCTAGCACCAGCCTTCAAATCTAGCAACAACCTTCAAATCTAGCAACAACCTTCAAATCTAGCACCAACCTTCAAATCTAGCACCAACCTTCAAATCTAGCAACAACCTTCAAATCTAGCACCAACCTTCAAATCTAGCACCAACCTTCATATCTAGCAACAACCTTCAAATCTAGCACCAACCCTCATATCAAGCACCAACCTTCAAATCTAGCACTATCTTGCACTTTTGTATACTGAGTTTGCCAAACGACACGTGACCTAAGCAACTGTCACAACATCCCGGTGTATTTATCCCGGTCATGTAATGCCACAACCTAACCAGGTCACGTAGTTTGGACCGTTACATCATCATCCCACACCACATGGTGTCACGTGAGAAACAAACTGGCCAATCATAGCCCGATTAGGGACAATTATTTCTATCTTTCCCGTTCGTCAATGTCGCTCTAACTTCCCTCGTCTCGGCGTATCATGCGCCGTGCTCCTAGCATATGGGGGGGGGGGATTACAACACGATAATGTCTATTTTGACGACTGTATGCCAATACAGCTCATAACATAATGTCTGTATACGGTTTCACTAAACGATGTACAATTACGAGAATTTTTATGCACCTGTGGAATATTTGTGACATTTATAACCAAGGAAGAATTGAAAATCTCGATGGGTTTGAACTATACCAGCAGGGTGAGTGGTACAAGATGCTGCTTGTTGTATCAAGAGTTCCAGGTTAGCATAGTTTTTAATAGATGTTGAATGCACTGACCACTCCAGATGGACAAGAAAAAGCACTGGTCAGATGTGAGTTAAAAGTTGTATGAAGGACTCACTTACAAAACATTAGCTACTCGGACCTAATAATCTAATTTGATACCTGAGAACAATCATTTAATTAATTAGCTACCTAAGCAAAATCATTTAATTAATTAGCTACCTGATCTCAATCGTCTAATTAATTTGCTACCTAAGCACAATCATTTAATTGATTGGCTTCATGAGTACAATCATCTAATTAATTGGCTACTTGATCTCAATCGTCTAATTAATTTGCTACTAAATAACAACCGTTTACTTAATTAGCTTCCTTATCCTGATCGTCTAATCAATTAGCTACCTGAACTTAATCGTGTAGCTGATTAACTTCTAGAGTAGGAGCGTCTAATTAATTAGCTACCTGTGCTCAATTACCTGATTCAAAAATTCAAATCTGCAACAGTTTTATCGTCCCCCATATAAGCAAAACAAAACATCCTTCTTATGAGAACTATGTTAAGTTCGACTACCGATGTACAAGTATTAGACAAATCACATCGATCGACTTCACAAAATTGGCTTACTTCCCTTAGTTGACTGAAATAAAACTGCTACTCTCGCTACCACGGAAAGACAAATTGTGTGATATCTAACCAAATCGTGTTTGCTTGTACTACGATAAACCATTCGATTGTGAGTTAAATTTAGCCGCCGTTTATTTTATGGTTTTATGGCTGGGGGGGGTAACAATTTGGCTAGCACTTTTCGCTCTAAGATGGATGTTGCAGCTTTGGTAGATTATCTGATCAATCAGTCTATCGCTGGGGTCTGTTTCACTTGTTTGAATTGTATGTCTTGCTCCACAATTTAATGTTACTACAACATACTAATGTTATTGTAATGTCATTGTAAAATCCTAATGTCACTGTAACATCCTAATGTTATTGCATTAACCCTACTACAGATTTATGTCAACTGTTAAAATCCCCAACTAAGAAATGGTTAGTGACCCAAGTTTAAACCAACATCTGACGTGAGTATCACACAGAAACTCCAGTACTCAAGTACTCACCTACCCCCATCCCACGTGATACTGTCACGTTCCCATCTCTACATAATTTAACCGTTGAATTAAAGCTGCACCAGGATCTGCTGCTGCAGCCGTTTCAAGTTCCGAGATCAAAGATCACGTGTCGTCTGGTCCTGAACTCACTGCCATAGTGACCGACCCCCCCCCCCCCCACTCTCACATGAACCTGTATAACCGTCCAGTTAACATGACCTGCCTGTATTAATGTATTCATTGTTCTAATGTTCTTTCAGACAAGCATTATGTCACACCGTGTGTGTTGGGGATGGGGGGGGGGGGTCTGGAAATTACACATGACGTCACGCATATACTGGGAGGGGGAGTGTGTTTTTTGACTTGTAAGGGAATAAAAGTGGTGGAACATACATCTCGCACTTTCTCTAAATAATTGTTTCTATGCCTTTAAAAAAACAAAATAAGAACAAACTACAAAGCAACATTTGTTGATTTTGGAGTTGTCTTTCCTAGAAGAGTGGCTGTCCCCAGCTAACGTGCCTCATCTACCCGAGAGTATGAACTCGGGACGTTTCGGTTTAGCAACCATAAGCTTTACCGACTCGACCACGCCAGTTTGTTAATATATTTTTGATAGTATTCATTAATGACGTCACGCTAACTTTTTTTGGGTTTGAACCCCGACCCAGCCTCCACAACCTGGTCACAACAAGTACCACCTCCCTATCACGCCCCCCCCCCCCACCACCAATATTGACGTGATTCCAGCCTACACATCTTAATGGGCCTTTACATTTTACGCTAAAACTTTATGTTAATGCGAGATAAATCTTTTAATACGTTCACGTTTTCTTCAAAGACTTTGACTTTTTGGCGAAAGACATGGTTGCAAATGAAAAAAAAACAACTGATGAAAGCATTCAAGCAAGTATTTGATAAACATTTTACGCCCTCAGAAATTTCACAAAGTCAGAAAATATTGTTTTAAAAACCCGTGAAAAGTTTGTATTTAAGTTATTAATAATTTCAACCTAATTACTCCCACTGCGTGTAAACCCATCGATATCACAAATATCACGGCTGCCTCCGTTTGGAATGTCATCGATATTAAAAATATTTTTTTCATTACAAGACGGCTACGTGTCAGTATGACAAACAGGGATTTGTCATTCTTGACCGGATACACGGCCAATCATTGTTGGGTTTTTTTTAGCCCCTGGCCGCTTTCTCATTTATCATCTTTAAAAAAAAAGTTATAAAAAATAATGGTGAATTTAAGAAGAAATATGCTATCAGACTTTAATAACTAGTGTTGGTTACGATGCTTTATTTTTTTACGTTTGAAAATGGATGAGGTTGTCAGAAAGACCATCTCACTTTAAGTGCTCTGGGCACACTTTTGTTTAAAAGTGTGAGCATTATTTTCACATATTTGTTTTCTTTTTAGAAGTTACGTTCACACGTGACAAGGATAAGTTGGTTAGCTAACTCTATGTTGCGGACGCAAAAATCGCGAAATTTCCGTCAGGCTTTCTATCTGGTGCATCGTTACGTCTGTTTTGGTTGGATAACAGCGGCAGTTTGATCGGGGTACCAAACTCATGGCTAGCGGGTTAGCAAGAGCGTGTTCTATCGCTAGACCACGCCGTACTCATATATGTCCTACTATATCATGTGTGGTTTCAGAGTCTAATAGACCATTGGATGATTGTGTCTTGAAAATCTAAGCACAAAGCCTAGACAGCAAGTTGATAAGAACCAGATGTTGCCCATATTTCAAGACTTCTCTCTCCACAAGTGCTCCATTAGACTCAACAGTAAACCAACAGACACAAAACAAAAGTAAAATAAAGTCATTAAGGAGCTAATACTTTGAGAAAACCGGCAACAAATATCGCAAGACAAGGT